>NW_026609606.1:0-28119 GCF_029499605.1 Hyla sarda | reverse complement strand
GTGTCATTGCTGTACATTGACCATGCATTGCTTCTGTGGTATTGCAAAGGCAAAGACAAATGCTTCCAGCCATCCATTGCACTAATGGATTGGTCATCAGCTGGCTGTCTATGTCCCGCATCAATATAGACCAAAGTACAGAGGGTTAGGCTATGCTATTGTGCACCTACCTGATGCATCAGAAGGTGCGAGGCCCTTGCTAAATTCTGTGCACAGACTTTGAGATCTATACTTTAGACTGTATCTAAACCTGCTCCAACATGGACTGACATTCTGGCCTACTTTCAGCCGATGCGACTTGTCTGTCGCTGAACAGTCGCTTTTTATGTATTCAGCACCTATGTATAATGTTGTAAAAATGCTCTAGAAGCTAAAGTCGCAGAAATGTCACACATATTTGGCCTGCAACTTTCTGTGCGACAAATTCAGACAGGAAAAATCAGTATAAATCCTTAGAAAATTATCCCCCAGTGTCTCCATCTGCTGGCGGTATTGAATAAGCATTGCTGCACTGATGGGGTATGCATTAGACGAAAAAAAAGAAGAAAAAGAAGAATAATACGCCCAGAAAAGAGGCGAAAAGGAGAAAAACGTAAAAAAACGTGAAAAAAAAGTAAGAGGAAGAGAAGGGAAAAAAAGGTGGAAATGGGTTTAAAAGTGATTTCGGCGGAGAATATATATATATATATATATATATATATATATATATATATATATATATATATACGCGCACACACACACATATATATAAACGTATTCTCCGTTGAGATATTGCAGCCGCTGCTGTGTCCAGGCCCAGGAGCCTTAGCACTGTGCTGTGATGTCACTCAATACCACTGACATCACTAGGTGTAAACAACATCTCTCCTTTGCTGTGTATGTGACTATGGAGCTGTTTGGTGATGTCGTCTATTATGGCCTTCATAGAAGCAACAGGAGATTGTTGCATCCATCTAGAACCCTCAGAACTACAGTGCTATGATGTCACTCACTTCCACAGGCCTTGCAGAGTGTAAACAACAACAACCCAGCTTTGTTGTGTATGTAACCATAGGGATTTGTGATGTCACCTAGAACCTTCACAGCAGCGACAGCTTTATGAGGAGCATCAGCACTGCTCTGCCTGAGCAGAACCATCACCGCCATAGGTTGTCAAATAACCCGGATTTAACCCACACAGGTAAGTCCAATGGGGTGCAGGCATGTCCTCTATGCTTACAGCTTCCCGTGGGTGTTGGTTTGATACCGTTTGGGGACAGCCAAGGAGGCATCTGCAGGCAACAAAGGTAGGTGTGTGCTTGTGTGTGTGTTTCCTATGCAGATCCTAAGCCCAGTGTCACATGCAAGTAGGAGGAGTAAGAAGGGTTCCTGGCAAATCCGGGTTATGGATTGCATTTAAAAAGGCCCCGTGGGAGTGCAATGGGCCCCTGTCTTGCTGCTTAGCAATAATGGTATGGGTTTAGGTTCTGCTGTGTGTACTGGTGGTTGACTGCCCCCCAGCCCAGAGTGTGCATGGAAAATTGTCTGGCAGCCTCCCTGACAGCAAGCAGTGATAGTGCCCATGAAGGGGACCTTGTTGGGCCCGCCCCTTTCACGGTTATCGCTTCTCGGCCTTTTGGCTAAGATCAAGTGTAGTATCTGTTCTTATCAGTTTTCATGCTGGTGGGGATGGGTGCTGCATGGAGGATGCAGGTGTACCAGGGCTTTCCGGGGCTGGTTCTGAGGAATCAGCTCGACGGCTGCCCCGATGTGACCTGTTCCCTCCGGGTCTCGCCATGAGGCTGAGAGGGTCTAGAGCCGAGGTACTTTTGTGCCTCGGGGAGTGGTGACCCCGAGGTGCCGAAACTCACTGGGAGAATAGACTCACTGAGTTGAAGCACGGGCACCATAATCTCTTCACCTTGTGGCACTCACCTCTTGATTCCCGGCCTTCTGGCTAGGATCAGAGAAATTTTTATAGATCCGGCCGGATGTCCGGGCAGTATATCTGCACACATTCACTTATTTATTTCTTTTTTGTCTCACTGTGTCACTTTTTGCGTGTTGTGTGTTCACAGGATTGGTCAGGATGCGGTAGCCCTTCTGGGTGTCCCTCCTGGCGGTCTAGGGGAGGTGTGTGTGGCCATTCGGTTCCGCACCTCCCTGCAAACACCCCGGGTACTCCTGCTTTGGCAGGGTACCTACCGTAATCGGCTCTGCGGGCAGATACCTTGGCTAACGCCAAGGGGGATGCCGGGAGCATTTGTGGTCCCCTAGTAGCTTCGGCGAAAAGGGACATCGAACCTGGAACCTCGCAGGTACCTTTTGGTCCGGAGGCGAAGGGTAAGGTTTGTTGGGGGGCCTCTCTCCTATCGGAGAAGGGCTTGCGATAGACCGCATCCTTTGTGCACGTTTTTTTAGTGTAACACGTTTGCACTTTTTCTTGCACTTTGGGTGAATCGAAAGCACGTTCCTCGGCTTTAGAAAAAAAAAAAAAAAAATCTGTTCTTATCAGTTTAATATCTGATACGTCCCCTATCTGGGGACCATATATTAAATGGATTTTTGAGAACGGGGGCCGATTTCGAAGCTTGCTTCCGTCGCCCTATGCATTGACCCGATATGGCAGTATCTTCTTGTACAGTGCACCACCCCCTTACAGGGTTAAAAAGAAAGATTCCTACTTTCATTGCTACCTGCTTGCTGGCTAGCCAGCTAGCCAGCCCTGTGGGCCTTGCTGCTGCTGCAGCCAAAAAACAAAAGGTGGTGCTGCTGCTGCTTCTGCTGCTTCTGCTTCTGCTTGTGTCTGGCCCCTGTTGGAGCGTCCAGGCACAGGACTTCTGCTGCTGCTGACTAAATGGCCTCCTTAATTGGATCATTTGAGTAGCCAGCACACCTGTGCAGGTAGGGCATGACATGATAGGCAGCTGCCTTGATAGCGGGTGGGTGCTGAATGTTCCTAATTGACAAAATAAGATTAATGCTTATGAAGAAATATAAAATCTCATCCCTTCCCCAATATCGCGCCACACCCCTACCCCTTAATTCCCTGGTTGAACGTAATGGACATATGTCTTTTTTCGACCGTACTAACTATGTAACTATGTAACATAACATGGGGGGGGGGGGGTCTCCTGGCTGTTCACACAGGTGTGTCATTGCTGTACATTGACCATGCATTGCTTCTGTGGTATTGCAAAGGCAAAGACAAATGCTTCCAGCCATCCATTGCACTAATGGATTGGTCATCAGCTGGCTGTCTATGTCCCGCATCAATATAGACCAAAGTACAGAGGGTTAGGCTATGCTATTGTGCACCTACCTGATGCATCAGAAGGTGCGAGGCCCTTGCTAAATTCTGTGCACAGACTTTGAGATCTATACTTTAGACTGTATCTAAACCTGCTCCAACATGGACTGACATTCTGGCCTACTTTCAGCCGATGCGACTTGTCTGTCGCTGAACAGTCGCTTTTTATGTATTCAGCACCTATGTATAATGTTGTAAAAATGCTCTAGAAGCTAAAGTCGCAGAAATGTCACACATATTTGGCCTGCAACTTTCTGTGCGACAAATTCAGACAGGAAAAATCAGTATAAATCCTTAGAAAATTATCCCCCAGTGTCTCCATCTGCTGGCGGTATTGAATAAGCATTGCTGCACTGATGGGGTATGCATTAGACGAAAAAAAAGAAGAAAAAGAAGAATAATACGCCCAGAAAAGAGGCGAAAAGGAGAAAAACGTAAAAAAACGTGAAAAAAAAGTAAGAGGAAGAGAAGGGAAAAAAAGGTGGAAATGGGTTTAAAAGTGATTTCGGCGGAGAAATATATATATATATATATATATATATATATATATATATATATATATACGCGCACACACACACATATATATAAACGTATTCTCCGTTGAGATATTGCAGCCGCTGCTGTGTCCAGGCCCAGGAGCCTTAGCACTGTGCTGTGATGTCACTCAATACCACTGACATCACTAGGTGTAAACAACATCTCTCCTTTGCTGTGTATGTGACTATGGAGCTGTTTGGTGATGTCGTCTATTATGGCCTTCATAGAAGCAACAGGAGATTGTTGCATCCATCTAGAACCCTCAGAACTACAGTGCTATGATGTCACTCACTTCCACAGGCCTTGCAGAGTGTAAACAACAACAACCCAGCTTTGTTGTGTATGTAACCATAGGGATTTGTGATGTCACCTAGAACCTTCACAGCAGCGACAGCTTTATGAGGAGCATCAGCACTGCTCTGCCTGAGCAGAACCATCACCGCCATAGGTTGTCAAATAACCCGGATTTAACCCACACAGGTAAGTCCAATGGGGTGCAGGCATGTCCTCTATGCTTACAGCTTCCCGTGGGTGTTGGTTTGATACCGTTTGGGGACAGCCAAGGAGGCATCTGCAGGCAACAAAGGTAGGTGTGTGCTTGTGTGTGTGTTTCCTATGCAGATCCTAAGCCCAGTGTCACATGCAAGTAGGAGGAGTAAGAAGGGTTCCTGGCAAATCCGGGTTATGGATTGCATTTAAAAAGGCCCCGTGGGAGTGCAATGGGCCCCTGTCTTGCTGCTTAGCAATAATGGTATGGGTTTAGGTTCTGCTGTGTGTACTGGTGGTTGACTGCCCCCCAGCCCAGAGTGTGCATGGAAAATTGTCTGGCAGCCTCCCTGACAGCAAGCAGTGATAGTGCCCATGAAGGGGACCTTGTTGGGCCCGCCCCTTTCACGGTTATCGCTTCTCGGCCTTTTGGCTAAGATCAAGTGTAGTATCTGTTCTTATCAGTTTAATATCTGATACGTCCCCTATCTGGGGACCATATATTAAATGGATTTTTGAGAACGGGGGCCGATTTCGAAGCTTGCTTCCGTCGCCCTATGCATTGACCCGATATGGCAGTATCTTCGGGTACAGTGCACCACCCCCTTACAGGGTTAAAAAGAAAGATTCCTACTTTCATTGCTACCTGCTTGCTGGCTAGCCAGCTAGCCAGCCCTGTGGGCCTTGCTGCTGCTGCAGCCAAAAAACAAAAGGTGGTGCTGCTGCTGCTTCTGCTGCTTCTGCTTCTGCTTGTGTCTGGCCCCTGTTGGAGCGTCCAGGCACAGGACTTCTGCTGCTGCTGACTAAATGGCCTCCTTAATTGGATCATTTGAGTAGCCAGCACACCTGTGCAGGTAGGGCATGACATGATAGGCAGCTGCCTTGATAGCGGGTGGGTGCTGAATGTTCCTAATTGACAAAATAAGATTAATGCTTATGAAGAAATATAAAATCTCATCCCTTCCCCAATATCGCGCCACACCCCTACCCCTTAATTCCCTGGTTGAACGTGATGGACATATGTCTTTTTTCGACCGTACTAACTATGTAACTATGTAACATAACATGGGGGGGGGGGGTCTCCTGGCTGTTCACACAGGTGTGTCATTGCTGTACATTGACCATGCATTGCTTCTGTGGTATTGCAAAGGCAAAGACAAATGCTTCCAGCCATCCATTGCACTAATGGATTGGTCATCAGCTGGCTGTCTATGTCCCGCATCAATATAGACCAAAGTACAGAGGGTTAGGCTATGCTATTGTGCACCTACCTGATGCATCAGAAGGTGCGAGGCCCTTGCTAAATTCTGTGCACAGACTTTGAGATCTATACTTTAGACTGTATCTAAACCTGCTCCAACATGGACTGACATTCTGGCCTACTTTCAGCCGATGCGACTTGTCTGTCGCTGAACAGTCGCTTTTTATGTATTCAGCACCTATGTATAATGTTGTAAAAATGCTCTAGAAGCTAAAGTCGCAGAAATGTCACACATATTTGGCCTGCAACTTTCTGTGCGACAAATTCAGACAGGAAAAATCAGTATAAATCCTTAGAAAATTATCCCCCAGTGTCTCCATCTGCTGGCGGTATTGAATAAGCATTGCTGCACTGATGGGGTATGCATTAGACGAAAAAAAAGAAGAAAAAGAAGAATAATACGCCCAGAAAAGAGGCGAAAAGGAGAAAAACGTAAAAAAACGTGAAAAAAAAGTAAGAGGAAGAGAAGGGAAAAAAAGGTGGAAATGGGTTTAAAAGTGATTTCGGCGGAGAAATATATATATATATATATATATATATATATATATATATATATATACGCGCACACACACACATATATATAAACGTATTCTCCGTTGAGATATTGCAGCCGCTGCTGTGTCCAGGCCCAGGAGCCTTAGCACTGTGCTGTGATGTCACTCAATACCACTGACATCACTAGGTGTAAACAACATCTCTCCTTTGCTGTGTATGTGACTATGGAGCTGTTTGGTGATGTCGTCTATTATGGCCTTCATAGAAGCAACAGGAGATTGTTGCATCCATCTAGAACCCTCAGAACTACAGTGCTATGATGTCACTCACTTCCACAGGCCTTGCAGAGTGTAAACAACAACAACCCAGCTTTGTTGTGTATGTAACCATAGGGATTTGTGATGTCACCTAGAACCTTCACAGCAGCGACAGCTTTATGAGGAGCATCAGCACTGCTCTGCCTGAGCAGAACCATCACCGCCATAGGTTGTCAAATAACCCGGATTTAACCCACACAGGTAAGTCCAATGGGGTGCAGGCATGTCCTCTATGCTTACAGCTTCCCGTGGGTGTTGGTTTGATACCGTTTGGGGACAGCCAAGGAGGCATCTGCAGGCAACAAAGGTAGGTGTGTGCTTGTGTGTGTGTTTCCTATGCAGATCCTAAGCCCAGTGTCACATGCAAGTAGGAGGAGTAAGAAGGGTTCCTGGCAAATCCGGGTTATGGATTGCATTTAAAAAGGCCCCGTGGGAGTGCAATGGGCCCCTGTCTTGCTGCTTAGCAATAATGGTATGGGTTTAGGTTCTGCTGTGTGTACTGGTGGTTGACTGCCCCCCAGCCCAGAGTGTGCATGGAAAATTGTCTGGCAGCCTCCCTGACAGCAAGCAGTGATAGTGCCCATGAAGGGGACCTTGTTGGGCCCGCCCCTTTCACGGTTATCGCTTCTCGGCCTTTTGGCTAAGATCACGTGTGGATTTCTGTGCGTGGTTTGGGTTGAAAGGAGTGGTGATCGGGGCCCTCTTTACGGGGGGCCCTGGATTGTTGCTGAGCTGCGATCGTGGGTTTTACCTGCAAAAATGAGCGAGAAGGCGCGTGGACTTGAGGACACGGTGCGGATCTACGTTCCTGGCGAGCACCGGGGGACGATCGGACTTGACCAAATCGTTGTGGAGATTCTTCGCAAGCTTGATTACCTACAGGTATGGAATGTATTGGCTATACAGGATTTTCCTAGGCAAGGAATTTATGATATTACTTTTTGTGGTTCTGAGATTTGCCAGAGAGTCTATATGGATCTTGAAGAAATGAAGAGGAAAAGTGAGCCTGCTATAATGAAGAAGATTAAAGTGGAACCGTTATTTATGAATACAACAAAGGTAGTAATTGTCCACATGTATAATCCTAAGGTTTCTGATGAAATGGTTACAAACTTTTTGTTCCGGTATTGCGAGGAAGTGAAATTTATAGGAAGACTTAAGAACAAGTTTGGGTACTTTAATTGTAAGAGAAAGTTTATTGTAAAATTTAAAAAAGATGAAGGAATGCAAGATGGAAGGAAGAGCATACCACAGGTGTTTTCTATCGGAGGAGAGAGAGGTTTCTGCTTTTATGAAGGCCAGTTGCAATATTGTAGAAAGTGCCATGCCTATGGCCATGTGCAGGATTATTGCCCTGAGAAAGGAGAATGTTGCAGAAATTGTGGGAAAACTGGTCATGAAGCAAGTATTTGTACAGAGAAGAAGACATGTGATATCTGTGGAAGTGAGGAACATTTGGCAAGAGGCTGTGATATGTGGTATAAAAAGAAGAGAAGTTATGCTGATGCAGCTGGGAATAGAGGAGAACAAAGAGAAAAAGGGGGAGGGAGGTTTGTTCCTGGAGTTGGTGAGAGTGTGAGTGTGAGTGTTAATGTGGCACAGGTGGCTGAGGAAAGTTCTGTGATAGTGGAGCACATTAGCACTCAGGAGAGGTCAGGGGAGGAGGGTGTTTCCACTGCTGTGACTGGTGAGGAGACAGGTGTGGGAGGTGAATTTACCTTGGTGAAAAAGAAAAAAGCAAAAAAAGTGAAAGTGGTGGAGAAAATTGAGACAGTGTATGGTGATGTTCTTTCTAGTGAAGAGGCTATGGATGATATTGAATGTCCAAACCCAATTGTGGGGGAGGAGGAGGGAATGGAAGTTGTTGGGTCATCTCAGAGATCTCTAACACCTGGTCAGAGAGTTTCTCGCAGTAAGGAAGAAGAGGAGGAGGAAGATGAGGATGTGCAGGTTGTGAATAAAAGGTGTAAGACAGGGAGCTGGTCTGAGGATCAGGAAGCCCTTGTTCTTGGTAGTGATAATGAAATAGACAGGGACTCTAACATAGGGTCGCCTGATTGTTTTGCAAGTTTACATAGGAAAGTTGAAGGCCAAAATGTTAATTTCTAAGTTAAGATGGATTTTAAAGCATTTGGTTTTCTTTTCCTAGTTATTATGACTTTGGTTGTAACAACTATTAATGTAAGAAGTATTGAGTCTGAAATTAGGAGAGCTGCAATTTTTGATATTCTTGAGAATGTTAGAAGTGATGTGATATGTTTACAGGAGTGTGCAATAAAGTCAGCACCTTATGCAAATGAGTGGAAGTGTGGGCAGTCCTTCTGGTCCACATGTGCAGAAAACAAAAATGAAGGTGTTGGGATTTTATTGCGAAACAGGGACATTAAAGTTTTAAATTGCCAAACTTTAGTACCTGGTCGTTGTATGGTTTTAATTTTTGAGGTTTTGGGCCAGAGGATGAGAATTTTTAATGTGTATGCTCCAGCAGAAAAACAAGCACGTTTGTCTTTTTTAGAGTCCCTTAAGTTTTTTATCCCTGGTCGTGAAGATACTATTATTGTTGGCGATTTTAACTGCATTAGATCCGTCAATGATCGTGAGAGCTCTGCTGAGGTTAGAACTGATATTACTTCCAATGTTTTAAATCAAATTATTCAAGACTTGCATTTTACTGATGTTGGACTGATGGTTAGCACTGATGAAAGATATACGTACATATCAGATAGTGGCCGCTGTAAATCCCGGATCGATTACATCCTGGTCTCTGATGGGATTAAGGTGGTCCGGTGCAATCAAATGATGTCAACTTTCTCAGACCACAAGATGGTGTCGGCTGAGATAAGTGTCACAGAGTCCCTTCATTTTGGGAGGGGGCTCTGGAAATTAAATGTAAGTCTATTGGAAGATGAGGAAGTAATGGCTGGTTTTAATCATGTGTTTTTATCCTGTGTTTCTAAACAACCTGATTTTAGTAATGTCTTAGTGTGGTGGGAATGGGCTAAAGGAGAGTTTTCTAATTTCTTTAAGATGTTTTGCATAAAGAGAGCACAAGAGAAGAGGAGGAGTGATGAAAGGCTTGTATCCCGGTTAGAGACTCTCTATAAGTTTAAACGTGTTGGTGTGGAGGTGGAGGATGAGATTGTTAAGGTGAAGGGGGAGATGAAAAAAAGGTTGTTGGAAAAGGGAAGGAATATTGTATATAAGTCTAAAGTGCAGCACCTAGAAGAAAATGAGCAGTGTACACGGTATTTCTTTAAAAAATGTTTTAATGCTAAAGGTGTTTTTAAATCTGTTTTTACCCCTACAGGGGAAGTTTTTGGAGAGGAGATGGTGAAGGAGATTGGCAGATTTTATGAGACACTCTTTAGTAATAAGAGCAGAGCCAGTGAGACGGAGATGAATGATTATTGTAATATTTTGGAGAATAATGTTCCTGTTGAAAAAGTAGATTTTTTAATTGATGATGTTAGTGAAGGTGAGATCAAGCAGGCCCTGGATAAGATGGCCAAAGGGAAGACACCAGGCTGTGATGGTCTCCCCGCTGAGTTTTATTCCGCGTTCTGGAATATTTTAAGTAAAGAGTTTACACGGGTGGTGCAATATGTTTTTAACTCAGGTGTTTTAGCTGAATCTATGAAGAAAGGGGTCATAACATTAATTCATAAAAAAGGTGATGGCAGAGATCTTAAAAATTGGAGACCTATAACTTTATTAAATTGTGACTACAAGATAATTGCTAAGATTGTGGCTAATAGACTGAGTGATGTAGTGGACCACCTTGTGGGAGAATACCAAGTTTGTGCAGTACCGAAAAGAAAAATAACAGATAATTTGTTGCTTTTAAGAGACTCTATTTATTACAGTAACTTTAACAAGAATGCACTGTTTGTTGAGTCCATAGATTTCGAAAAGGCTTATGATAAGGTTGCACATGATTTTATGTTCATTGCTTTGAAACACTTAGGTATTCCAGAAAAGTTATTATCTGTTATTATGAGTTTTTATCATGGGGTGACAAGTCAGATTTTAGTAAATGGGCATGTGGGGCCTGCTTTTAATGTCTTGTCTGGAGTCAGACAGGGATGCCCACTCTCCCCAATTCTGTTTATATGCGTTATAGAGGGCCTGTTGAAGAATGTGCAGAAAGATAAATGTGTGAGTGGTGTTTTTATTCCAGGTAGTGATGGTAGTAAGTTAAAGGTTTTAGGTTATATGGACGATGTGGTTTTTACTTGTACATCCCAAGCAGATCTCAACAGAGTAAATTTGCATGTGAGGATTTTTTGTTGTGTGGCTGGGATGAATGTGAACTGGGGGAAGTGCCAATTATGCAGTTTTGGGAACCAAGAGAATATAGTAGTGGATGGTGTTAAGGAAAAAGAAGACATTGAAGTGCTAGGAGTGATATTTGACAAAGACCTCAAAGGAAAGAAAAGTTATGAGACTTTGGACAGTAAAATTGAGAAGAAGCTATCCTTCTGGAGGTTAAGGAACTTGTCACTTAAAGGGAAAGTTCTTATCATTAAGTCTGTAATCCTACCGCTTCTCTTGTATACGGCTATGGTGCTTCCTCCAGGGAAGTTATGGACTAGGAGAGTTACAAGGAAGCTTTTTGTGTTCTTCTGGGGGTCTAAGATGGAGAAAATGAAAAGAGAAGAAGTGATGAAGAGTATGAATTTGGGCGGATATAACTTTCCAAACATTGATCTGTTTTTAAAGGTGCACTATTTTCTTTTAATTTTTAAATTGATACAGTGCAATAATAGGGCGGCAGACATGAGTAAATACCTTGCAGGATGGTTGTTTTCCAAATGGGGCTGGTGTGAGAGGGATTTGAGGAGACCCATAGCACATGTGATACCTACCTTCTATGTGCTCCTCAGGTCTTTCAATGATCAATTTGGTTTGAGCTCTTTAGGTGAACCTGATAAAAAGAAAATAGAACAGGAAATAAGGAAAAATGAGAGATTATATGAAGTACCATTCTGCACTAATGCTCAGTCTGTGAAGATTTGGAAGTTTTTTAAAGTTATTGGACTATCAAACAGACAAAAAGACGTTAGTTGGATGTCCTTTCATGGCTGCCTCCCAACCCGATCTTTTTTAAATGGAAGAGGTTTGAGAATAAGTGACAGATGCCCAAGAGAGGGTTGTGGAGGTAGAGAAGACTTAGTGCACCTTTATTGGGACTGTTTTTATGCAAAAGAATTTTTTATGTTTTTAAAGAGGTTTTTAATCCAACTCACTGGATATAATAGTTTTTCTTTTGAGAAAGTTTTTATTGGTCAAGATCTTAGTAAAAAGGAAGATACACGTACTAATTGGATTCTTTTTTCTGTTTTTAAAGAGGTTTTATGGGACTCACGCAATTTGCTTGTTTTTAAAAATGTTGTTATTTCTCCGAGGGAATTGAAAAGATTGTTTTTAGGAAGGATTTTTACTATCTTTCTACTGGACAAAAAGAGAATTGGTGAAGAAGAAGCGGAGAAAATCTGGATGCATACACGATGGAAGAATTTATAAGAAGTACGTAAAGGAGAAAGCTGTAAGTTTTTGACCAATTTCTGTGATTGTTTTTGACATGTTTTTTTTTGTTTTGTTGTTTGGTCACCTTTTCTTGGCACTCGGTTCCCTTAGTTAGTTTTTTCCGTATGATGTTTTTTCAGATATTGTTTTAAGTGACGAGTCTTGGTAGGTGACCTGATGATCGTCCAAACAATAGTCTGTAACTGAGGAAAAAAAAAAAAAAAAAAAAAATCTGTTCTTATCAGTTTAATATCTGATACGTCCCCTATCTGGGGACCATATATTAAATGGATTTTTGAGAACGGGGGCCGATTTCGAAGCTTGCTTCCGTCGCCCTATGCATTGACCCGATATGGCAGTATCTTCGGGTACAGTGCACCACCCCCTTACAGGGTTAAAAAGAAAGATTCCTACTTTCATTGCTACCTGCTTGCTGGCTAGCCAGCTAGCCAGCCCTGTGGGCCTTGCTGCTGCTGCAGCCAAAAAACAAAAGGTGGTGCTGCTGCTGCTTCTGCTGCTTCTGCTTCTGCTTGTGTCTGGCCCCTGTTGGAGCGTCCAGGCACAGGACTTCTGCTGCTGCTGACTAAATGGCCTCCTTAATTGGATCATTTGAGTAGCCAGCACACCTGTGCAGGTAGGGCATGACATGATAGGCAGCTGCCTTGATAGCGGGTGGGTGCTGAATGTTCCTAATTGACAAAATAAGATTAATGCTTATGAAGAAATATAAAATCTCATCCCTTCCCCAATATCGCGCCACACCCCTACCCCTTAATTCCCTGGTTGAACGTGATGGACATATGTCTTTTTTCGACCGTACTAACTATGTAACTATGTAACATAACATGGGGGGGGGGGGTCTCCTGGCTGTTCACACAGGTGTGTCATTGCTGTACATTGACCATGCATTGCTTCTGTGGTATTGCAAAGGCAAAGACAAATGCTTCCAGCCATCCATTGCACTAATGGATTGGTCATCAGCTGGCTGTCTATGTCCCGCATCAATATAGACCAAAGTACAGAGGGTTAGGCTATGCTATTGTGCACCTACCTGATGCATCAGAAGGTGCGAGGCCCTTGCTAAATTCTGTGCACAGACTTTGAGATCTATACTTTAGACTGTATCTAAACCTGCTCCAACATGGACTGACATTCTGGCCTACTTTCAGCCGATGCGACTTGTCTGTCGCTGAACAGTCGCTTTTTATGTATTCAGCACCTATGTATAATGTTGTAAAAATGCTCTAGAAGCTAAAGTCGCAGAAATGTCACACATATTTGGCCTGCAACTTTCTGTGCGACAAATTCAGACAGGAAAAATCAGTATAAATCCTTAGAAAATTATCCCCCAGTGTCTCCATCTGCTGGCGGTATTGAATAAGCATTGCTGCACTGATGGGGTATGCATTAGACGAAAAAAAAGAAGAAAAAGAAGAATAATACGCCCAGAAAAGAGGCGAAAAGGAGAAAAACGTAAAAAAACGTGAAAAAAAAGTAAGAGGAAGAGAAGGGAAAAAAAGGTGGAAATGGGTTTAAAAGTGATTTCGGCGGAGAAATATATATATATATATATATATATATATATATATATATATATATACGCGCACACACACACATATATATAAACGTATTCTCCGTTGAGATATTGCAGCCGCTGCTGTGTCCAGGCCCAGGAGCCTTAGCACTGTGCTGTGATGTCACTCAATACCACTGACATCACTAGGTGTAAACAACATCTCTCCTTTGCTGTGTATGTGACTATGGAGCTGTTTGGTGATGTCGTCTATTATGGCCTTCATAGAAGCAACAGGAGATTGTTGCATCCATCTAGAACCCTCAGAACTACAGTGCTATGATGTCACTCACTTCCACAGGCCTTGCAGAGTGTAAACAACAACAACCCAGCTTTGTTGTGTATGTAACCATAGGGATTTGTGATGTCACCTAGAACCTTCACAGCAGCGACAGCTTTATGAGGAGCATCAGCACTGCTCTGCCTGAGCAGAACCATCACCGCCATAGGTTGTCAAATAACCCGGATTTAACCCACACAGGTAAGTCCAATGGGGTGCAGGCATGTCCTCTATGCTTACAGCTTCCCGTGGGTGTTGGTTTGATACCGTTTGGGGACAGCCAAGGAGGCATCTGCAGGCAACAAAGGTAGGTGTGTGCTTGTGTGTGTGTTTCCTATGCAGATCCTAAGCCCAGTGTCACATGCAAGTAGGAGGAGTAAGAAGGGTTCCTGGCAAATCCGGGTTATGGATTGCATTTAAAAAGGCCCCGTGGGAGTGCAATGGGCCCCTGTCTTGCTGCTTAGCAATAATGGTATGGGTTTAGGTTCTGCTGTGTGTACTGGTGGTTGACTGCCCCCCAGCCCAGAGTGTGCATGGAAAATTGTCTGGCAGCCTCCCTGACAGCAAGCAGTGATAGTGCCCATGAAGGGGACCTTGTTGGGCCCGCCCCTTTCACGGTTATCGCTTCTCGGCCTTTTGGCTAAGATCAAGTGTAGTATCTGTTCTTATCAGTTTAATATCTGATACGTCCCCTATCTGGGGACCATATATTAAATGGATTTTTGAGAACGGGGGCCGATTTCGAAGCTTGCTTCCGTCGCCCTATGCATTGACCCGATATGGCAGTATCTTCGGGTACAGTGCACCACCCCCTTACAGGGTTAAAAAGAAAGATTCCTACTTTCATTGCTACCTGCTTGCTGGCTAGCCAGCTAGCCAGCCCTGTGGGCCTTGCTGCTGCTGCAGCCAAAAAACAAAAGGTGGTGCTGCTGCTGCTTCTGCTGCTTCTGCTTCTGCTTGTGTCTGGCCCCTGTTGGAGCGTCCAGGCACAGGACTTCTGCTGCTGCTGACTAAATGGCCTCCTTAATTGGATCATTTGAGTAGCCAGCACACCTGTGCAGGTAGGGCATGACATGATAGGCAGCTGCCTTGATAGCGGGTGGGTGCTGAATGTTCCTAATTGACAAAATAAGATTAATGCTTATGAAGAAATATAAAATCTCATCCCTTCCCCAATATCGCGCCACACCCCTACCCCTTAATTCCCTGGTTGAACGTGATGGACATATGTCTTTTTTCGACCGTACTAACTATGTAACTATGTAACATAACATGGGGGGGGGGGGGTCTCCTGGCTGTTCACACAGGTGTGTCATTGCTGTACATTGACCATGCATTGCTTCTGTGGTATTGCAAAGGCAAAGACAAATGCTTCCAGCCATCCATTGCACTAATGGATTGGTCATCAGCTGGCTGTCTATGTCCCGCATCAATATAGACCAAAGTACAGAGGGTTAGGCTATGCTATTGTGCACCTACCTGATGCATCAGAAGGTGCGAGGCCCTTGCTAAATTCTGTGCACAGACTTTGAGATCTATACTTTAGACTGTATCTAAACCTGCTCCAACATGGACTGACATTCTGGCCTACTTTCAGCCGATGCGACTTGTCTGTCGCTGAACAGTCGCTTTTTATGTATTCAGCACCTATGTATAATGTTGTAAAAATGCTCTAGAAGCTAAAGTCGCAGAAATGTCACACATATTTGGCCTGCAACTTTCTGTGCGACAAATTCAGACAGGAAAAATCAGTATAAATCCTTAGAAAATTATCCCCCAGTGTCTCCATCTGCTGGCGGTATTGAATAAGCATTGCTGCACTGATGGGGTATGCATTAGACGAAAAAAAAGAAGAAAAAGAAGAATAATACGCCCAGAAAAGAGGCGAAAAGGAGAAAAACGTAAAAAAACGTGAAAAAAAAGTAAGAGGAAGAGAAGGGAAAAAAAGGTGGAAATGGGTTTAAAAGTGATTTCGGCGGAGAAATATATATATATATATATATATATATATATATATATATATATACGCGCACACACACACATATATATAAACGTATTCTCCGTTGAGATATTGCAGCCGCTGCTGTGTCCAGGCCCAGGAGCCTTAGCACTGTGCTGTGATGTCACTCAATACCACTGACATCACTAGGTGTAAACAACATCTCTCCTTTGCTGTGTATGTGACTATGGAGCTGTTTGGTGATGTCGTCTATTATGGCCTTCATAGAAGCAACAGGAGATTGTTGCATCCATCTAGAACCCTCAGAACTACAGTGCTATGATGTCACTCACTTCCACAGGCCTTGCAGAGTGTAAACAACAACAACCCAGCTTTGTTGTGTATGTAACCATAGGGATTTGTGATGTCACCTAGAACCTTCACAGCAGCGACAGCTTTATGAGGAGCATCAGCACTGCTCTGCCTGAGCAGAACCATCACCGCCATAGGTTGTCAAATAACCCGGATTTAACCCACACAGGTAAGTCCAATGGGGTGCAGGCATGTCCTCTATGCTTACAGCTTCCCGTGGGTGTTGGTTTGATACCGTTTGGGGACAGCCAAGGAGGCATCTGCAGGCAACAAAGGTAGGTGTGTGCTTGTGTGTGTGTTTCCTATGCAGATCCTAAGCCCAGTGTCACATGCAAGTAGGAGGAGTAAGAAGGGTTCCTGGCAAATCCGGGTTATGGATTGCATTTAAAAAGGCCCCGTGGGAGTGCAATGGGCCCCTGTCTTGCTGCTTAGCAATAATGGTATGGGTTTAGGTTCTGCTGTGTGTACTGGTGGTTGACTGCCCCCCAGCCCAGAGTGTGCATGGAAAATTGTCTGGCAGCCTCCCTGACAGCAAGCAGTGATAGTGCCCATGAAGGGGACCTTGTTGGGCCCGCCCCTTTCACGGTTATCGCTTCTCGGCCTTTTGGCTAAGATCAAGTGTAGTATCTGTTCTTATCAGTTTAATATCTGATACGTCCCCTATCTGGGGACCATATATTAAATGGATTTTTGAGAACGGGGGCCGATTTCGAAGCTTGCTTCCGTCGCCCTATGCATTGACCCGATATGGCAGTATCTTCGGGTACAGTGCACCACCCCCTTACAGGGTTAAAAAGAAAGATTCCTACTTTCATTGCTACCTGCTTGCTGGCTAGCCAGCTAGCCAGCCCTGTGGGCCTTGCTGCTGCTGCAGCCAAAAAACAAAAGGTGGTGCTGCTGCTGCTTCTGCTGCTTCTGCTTCTGCTTGTGTCTGGCCCCTGTTGGAGCGTCCAGGCACAGGACTTCTGCTGCTGCTGACTAAATGGCCTCCTTAATTGGATCATTTGAGTAGCCAGCACACCTGTGCAGGTAGGGCATGACATGATAGGCAGCTGCCTTGATAGCGGGTGGGTGCTGAATGTTCCTAATTGACAAAATAAGATTAATGCTTATGAAGAAATATAAAATCTCATCCCTTCCCCAATATCGCGCCACACCCCTACCCCTTAATTCCCTGGTTGAACGTGATGGACATATGTCTTTTTTCGACCGTACTAACTATGTAACTATGTAACATAACATGGGGGGGGGGGGGTCTCCTGGCTGTTCACACAGGTGTGTCATTGCTGTACATTGACCATGCATTGCTTCTGTGGTATTGCAAAGGCAAAGACAAATGCTTCCAGCCATCCATTGCACTAATGGATTGGTCATCAGCTGGCTGTCTATGTCCCGCATCAATATAGACCAAAGTACAGAGGGTTAGGCTATGCTATTGTGCACCTACCTGATGCATCAGAAGGTGCGAGGCCCTTGCTAAATTCTGTGCACAGACTTTGAGATCTATACTTTAGACTGTATCTAAACCTGCTCCAACATGGACTGACATTCTGGCCTACTTTCAGCCGATGCGACTTGTCTGTCGCTGAACAGTCGCTTTTTATGTATTCAGCACCTATGTATAATGTTGTAAAAATGCTCTAGAAGCTAAAGTCGCAGAAATGTCACACATATTTGGCCTGCAACTTTCTGTGCGACAAATTCAGACAGGAAAAATCAGTATAAATCCTTAGAAAATTATCCCCCAGTGTCTCCATCTGCTGGCGGTATTGAATAAGCATTGCTGCACTGATGGGGTATGCATTAGACGAAAAAAAAGAAGAAAAAGAAGAATAATACGCCCAGAAAAGAGGCGAAAAGGAGAAAAACGTAAAAAAACGTGAAAAAAAAGTAAGAGGAAGAGAAGGGAAAAAAAGGTGGAAATGGGTTTAAAAGTGATTTCGGCGGAGAAATATATATATATATATATATATATATATATATATATATATATACGCGCACACACACACATATATATAAACGTATTCTCCGTTGAGATATTGCAGCCGCTGCTGTGTCCAGGCCCAGGAGCCTTAGCACTGTGCTGTGATGTCACTCAATACCACTGACATCACTAGGTGTAAACAACATCTCTCCTTTGCTGTGTATGTGACTATGGAGCTGTTTGGTGATGTCGTCTATTATGGCCTTCATAGAAGCAACAGGAGATTGTTGCATCCATCTAGAACCCTCAGAACTACAGTGCTATGATGTCACTCACTTCCACAGGCCTTGCAGAGTGTAAACAACAACAACCCAGCTTTGTTGTGTATGTAACCATAGGGATTTGTGATGTCACCTAGAACCTTCACAGCAGCGACAGCTTTATGAGGAGCATCAGCACTGCTCTGCCTGAGCAGAACCATCACCGCCATAGGTTGTCAAATAACCCGGATTTAACCCACACAGGTAAGTCCAATGGGGTGCAGGCATGTCCTCTATGCTTACAGCTTCCCGTGGGTGTTGGTTTGATACCGTTTGGGGACAGCCAAGGAGGCATCTGCAGGCAACAAAGGTAGGTGTGTGCTTGTGTGTGTGTTTCCTATGCAGATCCTAAGCCCAGTGTCACATGCAAGTAGGAGGAGTAAGAAGGGTTCCTGGCAAATCCGGGTTATGGATTGCATTTAAAAAGGCCCCGTGGGAGTGCAATGGGCCCCTGTCTTGCTGCTTAGCAATAATGGTATGGGTTTAGGTTCTGCTGTGTGTACTGGTGGTTGACTGCCCCCCAGCCCAGAGTGTGCATGGAAAATTGTCTGGCAGCCTCCCTGACAGCAAGCAGTGATAGTGCCCATGAAGGGGACCTTGTTGGGCCCGCCCCTTTCACGGTTATCGCTTCTCGGCCTTTTGGCTAAGATCAAGTGTAGTATCTGTTCTTATCAGTTTAATATCTGATACGTCCCCTATCTGGGGACCATATATTAAATGGATTTTTGAGAACGGGGGCCGATTTCGAAGCTTGCTTCCGTCGCCCTATGCATTGACCCGATATGGCAGTATCTTCGGGTACAGTGCACCACCCCCTTACAGGGTTAAAAAGAAAGATTCCTACTTTCATTGCTACCTGCTTGCTGGCTAGCCAGCTAGCCAGCCCTGTGGGCCTTGCTGCTGCTGCAGCCAAAAAACAAAAGGTGGTGCTGCTGCTGCTTCTGCTGCTTCTGCTTCTGCTTGTGTCTGGCCCCTGTTGGAGCGTCCAGGCACAGGACTTCTGCTGCTGCTGACTAAATGGCCTCCTTAATTGGATCATTTGAGTAGCCAGCACACCTGTGCAGGTAGGGCATGACATGATAGGCAGCTGCCTTGATAGCGGGTGGGTGCTGAATGTTCCTAATTGACAAAATAAGATTAATGCTTATGAAGAAATATAAAATCTCATCCCTTCCCCAATATCGCGCCACACCCCTACCCCTTAATTCCCTGGTTGAACGTGATGGACATATGTCTTTTTTCGACCGTACTAACTATGTAACTATGTAACATAACATGGGGGGGGGGGGTCTCCTGGCTGTTCACACAGGTGTGTCATTGCTGTACATTGACCATGCATTGCTTCTGTGGTATTGCAAAGGCAAAGACAAATGCTTCCAGCCATCCATTGCACTAATGGATTGGTCATCAGCTGGCTGTCTATGTCCCGCATCAATATAGACCAAAGTACAGAGGGTTAGGCTATGCTATTGTGCACCTACCTGATGCATCAGAAGGTGCGAGGCCCTTGCTAAATTCTGTGCACAGACTTTGAGATCTATACTTTAGACTGTATCTAAACCTGCTCCAACATGGACTGACATTCTGGCCTACTTTCAGCCGATGCGACTTGTCTGTCGCTGAACAGTCGCTTTTTATGTATTCAGCACCTATGTATAATGTTGTAAAAATGCTCTAGAAGCTAAAGTCGCAGAAATGTCACACATATTTGGCCTGCAACTTTCTGTGCGACAAATTCAGACAGGAAAAATCAGTATAAATCCTTAGAAAATTATCCCCCAGTGTCTCCATCTGCTGGCGGTATTGAATAAGCATTGCTGCACTGATGGGGTATGCATTAGACGAAAAAAAAGAAGAAAAAGAAGAATAATACGCCCAGAAAAGAGGCGAAAAGGAGAAAAACGTAAAAAAACGTGAAAAAAAAGTAAGAGGAAGAGAAGGGAAAAAAAGGTGGAAATGGGTTTAAAAGTGATTTCGGCGGAGAAATATATATATATATATATATATATATATATATATATATATATATATATATATATATACGCGCACACACACACATATATATAAACGTATTCTCCGTTGAGATATTGCAGCCGCTGCTGTGTCCAGGCCCAGGAGCCTTAGCACTGTGCTGTGATGTCACTCAATACCACTGACATCACTAGGTGTAAACAACATCTCTCCTTTGCTGTGTATGTGACTATGGAGCTGTTTGGTGATGTCGTCTATTATGGCCTTCATAGAAGCAACAGGAGATTGTTGCATCCATCTAGAACCCTCAGAACTACAGTGCTATGATGTCACTCACTTCCACAGGCCTTGCAGAGTGTAAACAACAACAACCCAGCTTTGTTGTGTATGTAACCATAGGGATTTGTGATGTCACCTAGAACCTTCACAGCAGCGACAGCTTTATGAGGAGCATCAGCACTGCTCTGCCTGAGCAGAACCATCACCGCCATAGGTTGTCAAATAACCCGGATTTAACCCACACAGGTAAGTCCAATGGGGTGCAGGCATGTCCTCTATGCTTACAGCTTCCCGTGGGTGTTGGTTTGATACCGTTTGGGGACAGCCAAGGAGGCATCTGCAGGCAACAAAGGTAGGTGTGTGCTTGTGTGTGTGTTTCCTATGCAGATCCTAAGCCCAGTGTCACATGCAAGTAGGAGGAGTAAGAAGGGTTCCTGGCAAATCCGGGTTATGGATTGCATTTAAAAAGGCCCCGTGGGAGTGCAATGGGCCCCTGTCTTGCTGCTTAGCAATAATGGTATGGGTTTAGGTTCTGCTGTGTGTACTGGTGGTTGACTGCCCCCCAGCCCAGAGTGTGCATGGAAAATTGTCTGGCAGCCTCCCTGACAGCAAGCAGTGATAGTGCCCATGAAGGGGACCTTGTTGGGCCCGCCCCTTTCACGGTTATCGCTTCTCGGCCTTTTGGCTAAGATCAAGTGTAGTATCTGTTCTTATCAGTTTAATATCTGATACGTCCCCTATCTGGGGACCATATATTAAATGGATTTTTGAGAACGGGGGCCGATTTCGAAGCTTGCTTCCGTCGCCCTATGCATTGACCCGATATGGCAGTATCTTCGGGTACAGTGCACCACCCCCTTACAGGGTTAAAAAGAAAGATTCCTACTTTCATTGCTACCTGCTTGCTGGCTAGCCAGCTAGCCAGCCCTGTGGGCCTTGCTGCTGCTGCAGCCAAAAAACAAAAGGTGGTGCTGCTGCTGCTTCTGCTGCTTCTGCTTCTGCTTGTGTCTGGCCCCTGTTGGAGCGTCCAGGCACAGGACTTCTGCTGCTGCTGACTAAATGGCCTCCTTAATTGGATCATTTGAGTAGCCAGCACACCTGTGCAGGTAGGGCATGACATGATAGGCAGCTGCCTTGATAGCGGGTGGGTGCTGAATGTTCCTAATTGACAAAATAAGATTAATGCTTATGAAGAAATATAAAATCTCATCCCTTCCCCAATATCGCGCCACACCCCTACCCCTTAATTCCCTGGTTGAACGTGATGGACATATGTCTTTTTTCGACCGTACTAACTATGTAACTATGTAACATAACATGGGGGGGGGGGGGTCTCCTGGCTGTTCACACAGGTGTGTCATTGCTGTACATTGACCATGCATTGCTTCTGTGGTATTGCAAAGGCAAAGACAAATGCTTCCAGCCATCCATTGCACTAATGGATTGGTCATCAGCTGGCTGTCTATGTCCCGCATCAATATAGACCAAAGTACAGAGGGTTAGGCTATGCTATTGTGCACCTACCTGATGCATCAGAAGGTGCGAGGCCCTTGCTAAATTCTGTGCACAGACTTTGAGATCTATACTTTAGACTGTATCTAAACCTGCTCCAACATGGACTGACATTCTGGCCTACTTTCAGCCGATGCGACTTGTCTGTCGCTGAACAGTCGCTTTTTATGTATTCAGCACCTATGTATAATGTTGTAAAAATGCTCTAGAAGCTAAAGTCGCAGAAATGTCACACATATTTGGCCTGCAACTTTCTGTGCGACAAATTCAGACAGGAAAAATCAGTATAAATCCTTAGAAAATTATCCCCCAGTGTCTCCATCTGCTGGCGGTATTGAATAAGCATTGCTGCACTGATGGGGTATGCATTAGACGAAAAAAAAGAAGAAAAAGAAGAATAATACGCCCAGAAAAGAGGCGAAAAGGAGAAAAACGTAAAAAAACGTGAAAAAAAAGTAAGAGGAAGAGAAGGGAAAAAAAGGTGGAAATGGGTTTAAAAGTGATTTCGGCGGAGAATATATATATATATATATATATATATATATATATATATATATATACGCGCACACACACACATATATATAAACGTATTCTCCGTTGAGATATTGCAGCCGCTGCTGTGTCCAGGCCCAGGAGCCTTAGCACTGTGCTGTGATGTCACTCAATACCACTGACATCACTAGGTGTAAACAACATCTCTCCTTTGCTGTGTATGTGACTATGGAGCTGTTTGGTGATGTCGTCTATTATGGCCTTCATAGAAGCAACAGGAGATTGTTGCATCCATCTAGAACCCTCAGAACTACAGTGCTATGATGTCACTCACTTCCACAGGCCTTGCAGAGTGTAAACAACAACAACCCAGCTTTGTTGTGTATGTAACCATAGGGATTTGTGATGTCACCTAGAACCTTCACAGCAGCGACAGCTTTATGAGGAGCATCAGCACTGCTCTGCCTGAGCAGAACCATCACCGCCATAGGTTGTCAAATAACCCGGATTTAACCCACACAGGTAAGTCCAATGGGGTGCAGGCATGTCCTCTATGCTTACAGCTTCCCGTGGGTGTTGGTTTGATACCGTTTGGGGACAGCCAAGGAGGCATCTGCAGGCAACAAAGGTAGGTGTGTGCTTGTGTGTGTGTTTCCTATGCAGATCCTAAGCCCAGTGTCACATGCAAGTAGGAGGAGTAAGAAGGGTTCCTGGCAAATCCGGGTTATGGATTGCATTTAAAAAGGCCCCGTGGGAGTGCAATGGGCCCCTGTCTTGCTGCTTAGCAATAATGGTATGGGTTTAGGTTCTGCTGTGTGTACTGGTGGTTGACTGCCCCCCAGCCCAGAGTGTGCATGGAAAATTGTCTGGCAGCCTCCCTGACAGCAAGCAGTGATAGTGCCCATGAAGGGGACCTTGTTGGGCCCGCCCCTTTCACGGTTATCGCTTCTCGGCCTTTTGGCTAAGATCAAGTGTAGTATCTGTTCTTATCAGTTTAATATCTGATACGTCCCCTATCTGGGGACCATATATTAAATGGATTTTTGAGAACGGGGGCCGATTTCGAAGCTTGCTTCCGTCGCCCTATGCATTGACCCGATATGGCAGTATCTTCGGGTACAGTGCACCACCCCCTTACAGGGTTAAAAAGAAAGATTCCTACTTTCATTGCTACCTGCTTGCTGGCTAGCCAGCTAGCCAGCCCTGTGGGCCTTGCTGCTGCTGCAGCCAAAAAACAAAAGGTGGTGCTGCTGCTGCTTCTGCTGCTTCTGCTTCTGCTTGTGTCTGGCCCCTGTTGGAGCGTCCAGGCACAGGACTTCTGCTGCTGCTGACTAAATGGCCTCCTTAATTGGATCATTTGAGTAGCCAGCACACCTGTGCAGGTAGGGCATGACATGATAGGCAGCTGCCTTGATAGCGGGTGGGTGCTGAATGTTCCTAATTGACAAAATAAGATTAATGCTTATGAAGAAATATAAAATCTCATCCCTTCCCCAATATCGCGCCACACCCCTACCCCTTAATTCCCTGGTTGAACGTGATGGACATATGTCTTTTTTCGACCGTACTAACTATGTAACTATGTAACATAACATGGGGGGGGGGGGGTCTCCTGGCTGTTCACACAGGTGTGTCATTGCTGTACATTGACCATGCATTGCTTCTGTGGTATTGCAAAGGCAAAGACAAATGCTTCCAGCCATCCATTGCACTAATGGATTGGTCATCAGCTGGCTGTCTATGTCCCGCATCAATATAGACCAAAGTACAGAGGGTTAGGCTATGCTATTGTGCACCTACCTGATGCATCAGAAGGTGCGAGGCCCTTGCTAAATTCTGTGCACAGACTTTGAGATCTATACTTTAGACTGTATCTAAACCTGCTCCAACATGGACTGACATTCTGGCCTACTTTCAGCCGATGCGACTTGTCTGTCGCTGAACAGTCGCTTTTTATGTATTCAGCACCTATGTATAATGTTGTAAAAATGCTCTAGAAGCTAAAGTCGCAGAAATGTCACACATATTTGGCCTGCAACTTTCTGTGCGACAAATTCAGACAGGAAAAATCAGTATAAATCCTTAGAAAATTATCCCCCAGTGTCTCCATCTGCTGGCGGTATTGAATAAGCATTGCTGCACTGATGGGGTATGCATTAGACGAAAAAAAAGAAGAAAAAGAAGAATAATACGCCCAGAAAAGAGGCGAAAAGGAGAAAAACGTAAAAAAAACGTGAAAAAAAAGTAAGAGGAAGAGAAGGGAAAAAAAGGTGGAAATGGGTTTAAAAGTGATTTCGGCGGAGAAATATATATATATATATATATATATATATATATATATATATATATATACGCGCACACACACACATATATATAAACGTATTCTCCGTTGAGATATTGCAGCCGCTGCTGTGTCCAGGCCCAGGAGCCTTAGCACTGTGCTGTGATGTCACTCAATACCACTGACATCACTAGGTGTAAACAACATCTCTCCTTTGCTGTGTATGTGACTATGGAGCTGTTTGGTGATGTCGTCTATTATGGCCTTCATAGAAGCAACAGGAGATTGTTGCATCCATCTAGAACCCTCAGAACTACAGTGCTATGATGTCACTCACTTCCACAGGCCTTGCAGAGTGTAAACAACAACAACCCAGCTTTGTTGTGTATGTAACCATAGGGATTTGTGATGTCACCTAGAACCTTCACAGCAGCGACAGCTTTATGAGGAGCATCAGCACTGCTCTGCCTGAGCAGAACCATCACCGCCATAGGTTGTCAAATAACCCGGATTTAACCCACACAGGTAAGTCCAATGGGGTGCAGGCATGTCCTCTATGCTTACAGCTTCCCGTGGGTGTTGGTTTGATACCGTTTGGGGACAGCCAAGGAGGCATCTGCAGGCAACAAAGGTAGGTGTGTGCTTGTGTGTGTGTTTCCTATGCAGATCCTAAGCCCAGTGTCACATGCAAGTAGGAGGAGTAAGAAGGGTTCCTGGCAAATCCGGGTTATGGATTGCATTTAAAAAGGCCCCGTGGGAGTGCAATGGGCCCCTGTCTTGCTGCTTAGCAATAATGGTATGGGTTTAGGTTCTGCTGTGTGTACTGGTGGTTGACTGCCCCCCAGCCCAGAGTGTGCATGGAAAATTGTCTGGCAGCCTCCCTGACAGCAAGCAGTGATAGTGCCCATGAAGGGGACCTTGTTGGGCCCGCCCCTTTCACGGTTATCGCTTCTCGGCCTTTTGGCTAAGATCAAGTGTAGTATCTGTTCTTATCAGTTTAATATCTGATACGTCCCCTATCTGGGGACCATATATTAAATGGATTTTTGAGAACGGGGGCCGATTTCGAAGCTTGCTTCCGTCGCCCTATGCATTGACCCGATATGGCAGTATCTTCGGGTACAGTGCACCACCCCCTTACAGGGTTAAAAAGAAAGATTCCTACTTTCATTGCTACCTGCTTGCTGGCTAGCCAGCTAGCCAGCCCTGTGGGCCTTGCTGCTGCTGCAGCCAAAAAACAAAAGGTGGTGCTGCTGCTGCTTCTGCTGCTTCTGCTTCTGCTTGTGTCTGGCCCCTGTTGGAGCGTCCAGGCACAGGACTTCTGCTGCTGCTGACTAAATGGCCTCCTTAATTGGATCATTTGAGTAGCCAGCACACCTGTGCAGGTAGGGCATGACATGATAGGCAGCTGCCTTGATAGCGGGTGGGTGCTGAATGTTCCTAATTGACAAAATAAGATTAATGCTTATGAAGAAATATAAAATCTCATCCCTTCCCCAATATCGCGCCACACCCCTACCCCTTAATTCCCTGGTTGAACGTGATGGACATATGTCTTTTTTCGACCGTACTAACTATGTAACTATGTAACATAACATGGGGGGGGGGGGTCTCCTGGCTGTTCACACAGGTGTGTCATTGCTGTACATTGACCATGCATTGCTTCTGTGGTATTGCAAAGGCAAAGACAAATGCTTCCAGCCATCCATTGCACTAATGGATTGGTCATCAGCTGGCTGTCTATGTCCCGCATCAATATAGACCAAAGTACAGAGGGTTAGGCTATGCTATTGTGCACCTACCTGATGCATCAGAAGGTGCGAGGCCCTTGCTAAATTCTGTGCACAGACTTTGAGATCTATACTTTAGACTGTATCTAAACCTGCTCCAACATGGACTGACATTCTGGCCTACTTTCAGCCGATGCGACTTGTCTGTCGCTGAACAGTCGCTTTTTATGTATTCAGCACCTATGTATAATGTTGTAAAAATGCTCTAGAAGCTAAAGTCGCAGAAATGTCACACATATTTGGCCTGCAACTTTCTGTGCGACAAATTCAGACAGGAAAAATCAGTATAAATCCTTAGAAAATTATCCCCCAGTGTCTCCATCTGCTGGCGGTATTGAATAAGCATTGCTGCACTGATGGGGTATGCATTAGACGAAAAAAAAAGAAGAAAAAGAAGAATAATACGCCCAGAAAAGAGGCGAAAAGGAGAAAAACGTAAAAAAACGTGAAAAAAAAGTAAGAGGAAGAGAAGGGAAAAAAAGGTGGAAATGGGTTTAAAAGTGATTTCGGCGGAGAAATATATATATATATACTATATATATATATATATATATATATATATACGCGCACACACACACATATATATAAACGTATTCTCCGTTGAGATATTGCAGCCGCTGCTGTGTCCAGGCCCAGGAGCCTTAGCACTGTGCTGTGATGTCACTCAATACCACTGACATCACTAGGTGTAAACAACATCTCTCCTTTGCTGTGTATGTGACTATGGAGCTGTTTGGTGATGTCGTCTATTATGGCCTTCATAGAAGCAACAGGAGATTGTTGCATCCATCTAGAACCCTCAGAACTACAGTGCTATGATGTCACTCACTTCCACAGGCCTTGCAGAGTGTAAACAACAACAACCCAGCTTTGTTGTGTATGTAACCATAGGGATTTGTGATGTCACCTAGAACCTTCACAGCAGCGACAGCTTTATGAGGAGCATCAGCACTGCTCTGCCTGAGCAGAACCATCACCGCCATAGGTTGTCAAATAACCCGGATTTAACCCACACAGGTAAGTCCAATGGGGTGCAGGCATGTCCTCTATGCTTACAGCTTCCCGTGGGTGTTGGTTTGATACCGTTTGGGGACAGCCAAGGAGGCATCTGCAGGCAACAAAGGTAGGTGTGTGCTTGTGTGTGTGTTTCCTATGCAGATCCTAAGCCCAGTGTCACATGCAAGTAGGAGGAGTAAGAAGGGTTCCTGGCAAATCCGGGTTATGGATTGCATTTAAAAAGGCCCCGTGGGAGTGCAATGGGCCCCTGTCTTGCTGCTTAGCAATAATGGTATGGGTTTAGGTTCTGCTGTGTGTACTGGTGGTTGACTGCCCCCCAGCCCAGAGTGTGCATGGAAAATTGTCTGGCAGCCTCCCTGACAGCAAGCAGTGATAGTGCCCATGAAGGGGACCTTGTTGGGCCCGCCCCTTTCACGGTTATCGCTTCTCGGCCTTTTGGCTAAGATCAAGTGTAGTAT
>NW_026609605.1:0-28135 GCF_029499605.1 Hyla sarda | reverse complement strand
AGAGCAAGCGAGCGAGCCAGATAAGAGAGCAAGCGAGCCAGCTCGATGTGAGAGCGAGCGAGCCAGATATGCTAGCGAGCCAGATAAGAGAGCGAGCCAGACAAGAGAGCAAGCGAGCGAGCCAGATATGAGAGCAAGCGAGCGAGCCAGATATTAGAGCAAGCAAGCCAGCCAGATGTGAGAGCGAGCGAGCCAGATATGCGAGCGAGCCAAATAAGAGAGCGAGCCAGACAAGAGAGCAAGCGAGCGAGCCAGATATGCGAGCAAGCCAGATATGAGAGCGAGCCAGACAAGAGAGCAGCGAGCGAGCCAGATATGAGAGCAAGCGAGCAAGCCAGATGTGAGAGAGAGAGCGAGGCAGATAAGAGAGCAAGCCAGACAATTAAGCAAGCGAGCAAGCCAGATATGAGAGCAAGCGAGCGATCCAGATATGAGAGCGAGCCAGACATGAGAGCAAGCGAGCGAGCCAGATATGAGAGCAAGCGAGCGAGCCAGATATGAGAGCAAGCGAGCCAGCCAGATATGAGAGCGAGCGAGCCAGATAAGAGAGCGAGCAAGACAAGAGAGCAAGCGAGCTAGCCAGATATGAGAGCGAGCCAGCCAAGAGAGCAAGCAAGCGAGCCAGATATAAGAGCAAGCGAGCGAGCCAGATGTGAGAGTGAGCGAGCATGATATGTGAGCGAGCCAGATAAGAGAGCGAGCCAGACAAGAGAGCAGCGAACGAGCCAGATATGAGAGCAAGCGAGCAAGCCAGATGTGAGAGAGAGCGAGGCAGATAAGAGAGCAAGCCAGACAAGAGAGTAAGCGAGCGAGCCAGATATGCTAGCGAGCAAGCCAGATAAGAGAGCGAGCCAGACAAGAGAGCAAGCAAGCGAGCCAGATATAAGAGCAAGCGAGCGAGCCAGATGTGAGAGTGAGCGAGCAAGATATGTGAGCGAGCCAGATAAGAGAGCGAGCCAGACAAGAGAGCAGCGAGCGAGCCAGATATGAGAGCAAGCGAGCAAGCCAGATGTGAGAGAGAGCGAGGCAGATAAGAGAGCGAGACAGACAATTAAGCAAGCGAGCGAGCCAGATATGAGAGCAAGCGAGCGATCCAGATATGAGAGCGAGCCAGACATGAGAGCGAGCAAGCCAGACATGAGAGCGAGCCAGATATGAGAGCAAGCGAGCGAGCCAGATATGAGAGCAAGCAAGCCAGCCAGATATGAGAGCGAGCGAGCCAGATAAGAGAGCGAGCAAGACAAGAGAGCAAGCGAGCTAGCCAGATATTAGAGCAAGCAAGCGAGCCAGATTTGAGAGCAAGCGAGCGAGCCAGATATGAGAGCAAGCGAGCAAGCCAGATATGAGAGCGAGTGAGCCAGATAAGAGAGCGAGCCAGACAAGAGAGCAAGTGAGCGAGCCAGATATGAGAGCAAGCGAGCAAGCCAGATATGAGAGCGAGCCAGATTAGAGAGCAAACCAGACAAGAGAGCAAGCGAGAAAGCCAGATATGAGAGCGAGCGAGCCAGACATGAGAGCAATCGAGTGAGCCAGATATGAGAGCAAGCGAGCCAGACATGAGATCAAGCGAGCGAGCCAGATATGAGAGCAAGCGAGCCAGATAAGAGAGCAAGACAGACAAGAGAGCAAGCGAGCGAGCCAGATATGCTAGCGAGCAAGCCAGATAAGAGAGCGAGCCAGACAAGAGAGCAAGCGAGCGAGCCAGATATGAGAGCAAGCGAGCAAGCCAGATATGAGAGCGAGTGAGCCAGATAAGAGAGCGAGCCAGACAAGAGAGCAAGTGAGCGAGCCAGATATGAGAGCAAGCGAGCAAGCCAGATATGAAAGCGAGCCAGATTAGAGAGCAAACCAGACAAGAGAGCAAGCGAGAAAGCCAGATATGAGAGTGAGCGAGCCAGACATGAGAGCAATCGAGCGAGCCAGATATGAGAGCGAGCGAGCCAGACATGAGATCAAGCGAGCGAGCCAGATATGAGAGCAAGCGAGCCAGATAAGAGAGCAAGCCAGACAAGAGAGCAAGCGAGCGAGCCAGATATGCTAGCGAGCAAGCCAGATAAGAGAGCGAGCCAGACAAGAGAGCAAGCGAGCGAGTCAGATATGAGAGCAAGCGAGCAAGCCAGATGTGAGAGAGAGACAGATAAGAGAGCAAGTCAGACAAGAGAGCAAGCGAGCGAGCCAGATATGCTAGTGAGCAAGCCAGATAAGAGAGCGAGCCAGACAAGAGAGCAAGCGAGCGAGCCAGATATGAGTGCAAGCGAGCAAGCCAGATATGAGAGCGAGCAAGATAAGAGAGCGAACCAGACAAGAGAGCAAGCGAGAAAGTCAGATATGAGAGCGAGCGAGCCAGACATGAGAGCAAGCGAGCGAGCCAGATATGAGAGCAAGCGAGCAAGCCAGATGTGAGAGCGAGACAAATAAGAGAGCAAGTCAGACAAGAGCAAGCGAGCGAGCCAGATATGCTAGCGAGCAAGCCAGATAAGAGAGCGAGCCAGACAAGAGAGCAAGCGAGCGAGCCAGATATGAGAGCAAGCGAGCAAGCCAGATATGAGAGCGAGCCAGATAAGAGAGCGAACCAGACAAGAGAGCAAGCGAGAAAGTCAGATATGAGAGCGAGCGAGCCAGACATGAGAGCAAGCGAGCGAGCCAGATATGAGAGCGAGCGAGCCAGATAAGAGAGGAAGCCAGACAAGAGAGCAAGCGAGCGAGCCAGATATGCTAGCGAGCAAGCCAGATAAGAGAGCGAGCCAGACAAGAGAGCAAGCGAGCGAGCCAGATATGAGAGCAAGCGAGCAAGCCAGATGTGAGAGCGAGACAGATAAGAGAGCAAGCCAGACAAGAGAGGAAGCGAGCGAGCCAGATATGCTAGCGAGCAAGCCAGATAAGAGAGCTAGCCAGACAAGAGAGCAAGCAAGCGAGCCAGATATGAGAGCAAGCGAGTAAGCCAGATATGAGAGTTAGCCACATAAGAGAGCGAACCAGACAAGAGAGCAAGCGAGAAAGTCAGATATGAGAGCGAGCGAGCCAGACATGAGAGCAAGCGAGCGAGCCAGATATGAGAGCGAGCGAGCCAGATAAGAGAGCAAGCCAGACAAGAGAGCAAGCGAGCGAGCCAGATATGCTAGCGAGCAAGCCAGATAAGAGAGCGAGCGAGCGAGCTAGATATGAGAGCAAGCGAGCGAGCCAGATGTGAGAGCGAGACAGATAAGATAGCAAGCGAGCGAGCAAGATATGCGAGCGAGCCAGATAAGAGAGCGAGCCAGACAAGAGAGCAGCGAGCGAGCCAGGCCAGATATGAGAGCAAGCGAGCAAGCCAGATGTGAGAGAGAGCGAGGCAGATAAGAGAGCGAGCCAGACAATTAAGCAAGCGAGCGAGCCAGATATGAGAGCAAGCGAGCGATCCAGATATGAGAGCGAGCCAGACATGAGAGCGAGCGAGACAGATATGAGAGCAAGCGAGCGAGCCAGATATGAGAGCGAGCGAGCCAGTCAGATATGAGAGCGAGCGAGCCAGATAAGAGTGAGCAAGACAAGAGAGCAAGCGAGCTAGCCAGATATGATAGCGAGCCAGACAAGAGAGCAAGCGAGCGAGCCAGATATGAGAGCAAGCGAGCGAGCCAGATATGAGAGCAAGCGAGCGAGCCAGAAATGAGAGCAAGCGAGCCAGCCAGAAATGAGAGCAAGTGAGCCAGCCAGATGTGAGAGCGAGCGAGCCAGACATGAGAGCAAGCAAGCGAGCCAGATATGAGACCGAGCGAGCCAGATAAGAGAGCAAGCCAGACAAGAGAGCAAGCGTGCGAGCCAGATATGCTAGCGAGCAAGCCAGATAAGAGAGCGAGCCAGACAAGAGAGCAAGCGAGAAAGCCAGATATGAGAGCAAGCGAGCCAGACATGAGAGCAAGCAAGCGAGCCAGATATGAGACCGAGCGAGCCAGATAAGAGAGCAAGCCAGACAAGAGAGCAAGCGTGCGAGCCAGATATGCTAGCGAGCAAGCCAGATAAGAGAGCGAGCCAGACAAGAGAGCAAGCGAGTGAGCCAGATATGAGAGTAAGCGAGCCAGCCAAATATGAGAGCGAGCGAGCCAGATAAGAGAGCGAGCAAGACAAGAGAGCGAGCGAACTAGCCAGATATGAGAGCAAGCGAGCGAGCCAGATTTGAGAGTGAGCGAGAAAGATATGCGAGTGAGCCAGATAAGAGAGCGAGCCAGACAAGAGGAAAAGCGAGCGAGCCAGATATGAGAGCAAGCGAGCGAGCCGGATATGAGAGCAAGCGAGCGAGCCAGATATGAAAGCAAGCAAGCCATCCAGATGTGAGAGCGAGCGAGCCAGATATGCGAGCGAGCCAAATAAGAGAGCGAGCCAGACAAGAGAGCAAGCGAGCGAGCCAGATATGAGAGCAAGCGAGCAAGCCAGATATGAGAGCGAGCCAGACAAGAGAGCAGCGAGCGAGCCAGATATGAGAGCAAGCGAGCAAGCCAGATGTGAGAGAGAGCGAGGCAGATAAGAGAGCGAGCCAGACAATAAAGCAAGCGAGCGAGCCAGATATGAGAGGAAGCGAGCGATCCAGATATGAGAGCGAGCCAGACATGAGAGCAAGCGAGCGAGCCAGATATGAGAGCAAGCGAGCGAGCCAGATATGAGAGCAAGCGAGCCAGCCAGATATGAGAGTGAGCGAGCCAGATAAGAGAGCGAGCAAGACAAGAGAGCAAGCGAGCTAGCCAGATATGAGAGCGAGCCAGACAAGAGAGCAAGCGAGCGTGCCAGATATGAGAGCAAGCGAGCGAGCCAGATATGAGAGCAAGCGAGCGAGCCAGAAATGAGAGCAAGCGAGCCAGCCAGAAATGAGAGCAAGCGAGCCAGCCAGATGTGAGAGCGAGCTAGCCAGATATGCGAGCGAGCCAGATAAGACAGCGAGCCAGACAAGAGAGCAAGCGAGAAAGACAGATATGAGAGCAAGCGAGCCAGACATGAGAGCAAGCGAGCAAGCCAGATATGAGAGCGAGCGAGCCAGATAAGAGAGCAAGCCAGACAAGAGAGCAAGCGCGCGAGCCAGATATTCTAGCGAGCAAGCCAGATAAGAGAGCGAGCCAGACAAGAGAGCAAGCGAGCGAGACAGATAGGAGAGCAAGCGAGCCAGCCAGATATGAGAGCGAGCGAGCCAGATAAGAGAGCGAGCAAGACAAGAGAGCAAGCGAGCGAGCCAGATATGAGAGCGAGCGAGCCAGATATGAGAGCAAGCGAGCGAGCCAGATGTGAGAGCGAGCGAGCCAGATATGAGAGCAAGCGAGCCAGCCAGATGTGAGAGCGAGCGAGCCAGATATGCGAGCGAGCCAGACAAGAAAGCAAGCGAGCGAGCCAGATATGAGAGCAAGCGAGCAAGCCAGATATGAGAGCGAGCCAGATAAGAGAGCGAACCAGACAAGAGAGCAAGCGAGAAAGTCAGATATGAGAGCGAGCAAGCCAGACATGAGAGCAAGCGAGCGAGCCAGATATGAGAGCGAGCGAGCCAGATAAGAGAGCAAGCCAGACAAGAGAGCAAGCGAGCGAGCCAGATATGCTAGCGAGCAAGCCAGATAAGAGAGCGAGCGAGCGAGCTAGATATGAGAGCAAGCGAGCGAGCCAGATGTGAGAGCGAGCCAGATAAGAGAGCAAGCGAGCGAGCAAGATTTGCGAGCGAGCCAGATAAGAGAGCGAGCCAGACAAGAGAGCAGCGAGCGAGCCAGGCCAGATATAAGAGCAAGCGAGCAAGCCAGATGTGGGAGAGAGCGAGGCAGATAAAAGAGCGAGCCAGACAATTAAGCAAGCGAGCGAGCCAGATATGAGAGCAAGCGAGCGATCCAGATATGAGAGCGAGCCAGACATGAGAGCGAGCGAGCTAGATATGAGAGCAAGCGAGCGAGCCAGATACGAGAGCAAGCAAGCCAGTCAGATATGAGAGCGAGCGAGCCAGATAAGAGTGAGCAAGACAAGAGAGCAAGCGAGCTAGCCAGATATGATAGCGAGCCAGACAAGAGAGCAAGCGAGCGAGCCAGATATGAGAGCAAGCGAGCGAGCCAGATATGAGAGCAAGCGAGCGAGCCAGAAATGAGAGCAAGCGAGCCAGCCAGAAATGAGAGCAAGTGAGCCAGCCAGATGTGAGAGCGAGCGAGCCAGATATGCGAGCGAGCCAGATAAGAGAGCGAGCCAGACAAGAGAGCAAGCGAGAAAGCCAGATATGAGAGCAAGCGAGCCAGACATGAGAGCAAGCAAGCGAGCCAGATATGAGACCGAGCGAGCCAGATAAGAGAGCAAGCCAGACAAGAGAGCAAGCGTGCGAGCCAGATATGCTAGCGAGCAAGCCAGATAAGAGAGCGAGCCAGACAAGAGAGCAAGCGAGCAAGCCAGATATGAGAGTAAGCGAGCCAGCCAGATATGAGAGCGAGCGAGCCAGATAAGAGAGCGAGCAAGACAAGAGAGCGAGCGAACTAGCCAGATATGAGAGCAAGCGAGCGAGCCAGATTTGAGAGCGAGCGAGAAAGATATGCGAGCGAGCCAGATAAGAGAGTGAGCCAGACAAGAGGAAAAGCGAGCGAGCCAGATATGAGAGCAAGCGAGCGAGCCGGATATGAGAGCAAGCGAGCGAGCCAGATATGAAAGCAAGCAAGCCATCCAGATGTGAGAGCGAGCGAGCCAGATATGCGAGTGAGCCAAATAAGAGAGCGAGCCAGACAAGAGAGCAAGCGAGCGAGCCAGATATGAGAGCAAGCGAGCAAGCCAGATATGAGAGCGAGCCAGACAAGAGAGCAGCGAGCGAGCCAGATATGAGAGCAAGCGAGCAAGCCAGATGTGAGAGAGAGCGAGGCAGATAAGAGAGCGAGACAGACAATTAAGCAAGCGAGCGAGCCAGATATGAGAGGAAGCGAGCGATCCAGATATGAGAGCGAGCCAGACATGAGAGCAAGCGAGCGAGCCAGATATGAGAGCAAGCGAGCGAGCCAGATATGAGAGCAAGCGAGCCAGCCAGATATGAGAGTGAGCGAGCCAGATAAGAGAGCGAGCAAGACAAGAGAGCAAGCGAGCAAGCCAGATATGAGAGCGAGCCAGACAAGAGAGCAAGCGAGCGTGCCAGATATGAGAGCAAGCGAGCGAGCCAGATATGAGAGCAAGCGAGCGAGCCAGAAATGAGAGCAAGCGAGCCAGCCAGAAATGAGAGCAAGCGAGCCAGCCAGATGTGAGAGCGAGCTAGCCAGATATGCGAGCGAGCCAGATAAGACAGCGAGCCAGACAAGAGAGCAAGCGAGAAAGACAGATATGAGAGCAAGCGAGCCAGACATGAGAGCAAGCGAGCAAGCCAGATATGAGAGCGAGCGAGCCAGATAAGAGAGCAAGCCAGACAAGAGAGCAAGTGCGCGAGCCAGATATTCTAGCGAGCAAGCCAGATAAGAGAGCGAGCCAGACAAGAGAGCAAGCGAGCGAGCCAGATAGGAGAGCAAGCGAGCCAGCCAGATATGAGAGCGAGCGAGCCAGATAAGAGAGCGAGCAAGACAAGAGAGCAAGCGAGCGAGCCAGATATGAGAGCGAGCGAGCCAGATATGAGAGCAAGCGAGCCAGCCAGATGTGAGAGCGAGCGAGCCAGATATGCGAGCGAGCCAGACAAGAAAGCAAGCGAGCGAGCCAGATATGAGAGCAAGCGAGCAAGCCAGATATGAGAGCGAGCCAGATAAGAGAGCGAACCAGACAAGAGAGCAAGCGAGAAAGCCAGATATGAGAGCAAGCGAGCCAGACATGAGAGCAAGCGAGCGAGCCAGATATGAGAGCGAGCGAGCCAGATAAGAGAGGAAGCCAGACAAGAGAGCAAGCGAGCGAGCCAGATATGCTAGCGAGCAAGCCAGATAAGAGAGCGAGCCAAACAAGAGAGCAAGCAAGCGAGCCAGATATAAGAGCAAGCGAGCGAGCCAGATGTGAGAGTGAGCGAGCAAGATATGTGAGCGAGCCAGATAAGAGAGCGAGCCAGACAAGAGAGCAGCGAGTGAGCCAGATATGAGAGCAAGCGAGCAAGCCAGATGTGAGAGAGAGCGAGGCAGATAAGAGAGCGAGACAGACAATTAAGCAAGAGAGCGAGCCAGATATGAGAGCAAGCGAGCGATCCAGATATGAGAGTGAGCCAGACATGAGAGCGAGCAAGCCAGACATGAGAGCGAGCCAGATATGAGAGCAAGCGAGCGAGCCAGATATGAGAGCAAGCAAGCCAGCCAGATAAGAGAGCGAGCGAGCCAGATAAGAGAGCGAGCAAGACAAGAGAGCAAGCGAGCTAGCCAGATATTAGAGCAAGCAAGCGAGCCAGATTTGAGAGCAAGCGAGCGAGCCAGATATGAGAGCAAGCGAGCAAGCCAGATATGAGGGCGAGTGAGCCAGATAAGAGAGCGAGCCAGACAAGAGAGCAAGTGAGCGAGCCAGATATGAGAGCATGCGAGCAAGCCAGATATGAGAGCGAGCCAGATTAGAGAGCAAACCAGACAAGAGAGCAAGCGAGAAAGCCAGATATGAGAGCGAGCGAGCCAGACATGAGAGCAATCGAGCGAGCCAGATATGAGAGCGAGCGAGCCAGACATGAGATCAAGCGAGCGAGCCAGATATGAGAGCAAGCGAGCCAGATAAGAGAGCAAGCCAGACAAGAGAGCAAGCGAGCGAGCCAGATATGCTAGCGAGCAAGCCAGATAAGAGAGCGAGCCAGACAAGAGAGCAAGCGAGCGAGCCAGATATGAGAGCAAGCGAGCAAGCCAGATGTGAGAGAGAGACAGATAAGAGAGCAAGTCAGACAAGAGAGCAAGCGAGCAAGCCAGATATGAGAGATAGGATATGCTAGTGAGCAAGCCAGATAAGAGAGCGAGCCAGACAAGAGAGCAAGCGAGCGAGCCAGATATGAGAGCAAGCGAGCAAGTCAGATATGAGAGCGAGTGAGCCAGATAAGAGAGCGAGCCAGACAAGAGAGCAAGTGAGCGAGCCAGATATGAGAGCAAGCGAGCAAGCCAGATATGAGAGCGAGCCAGATTAGAGAGCAAACCAGACAAGAGAGCAAGCGAGAAAGCCAGATATGAGAGCGAGCGAGCCAGACATGAGAGCAATCGAGCGAGCCAGATATGAGAGCGAGCGAGCCAGACATGAGATCAAGCGAGCGAGCCAGATATGAGAGCAAGCGAGCCAGATAAGAGAGCAAGCCAGACAAGAGAGCAAGCGAGCGAGCCAGATATGCTAGCGAGCAAGCCAGATAAGAGAGCGAGCCAGACAAGAGAGCAAGCGAGCGAGCCAGATATGAGAGCAAGCGAGCAAGCCAGATGTGAGAGAGAGACAGATAAGAGAGCAAGTCAGACAAGAGAGCAAGCGAGCAAGCCAGATATGAGAGATATGATATGCTAGTGAGCAAGCCAGATAAGAGAGCGAGCCAGACAAGAGAGCAAGCGAGCAAGCCAGATATGAGAGCGAGTGAGCCAGATAAGAGAGCGAGCCAGACAAGAGAGCAAGTGAGCGAGCCAGATATGAGAGCAAGCGAGCAAGCCAGATATGAGAGCGAGCCAGATTAGAGAGCAAACCAGACAAGAGAGCAAGCGAGAAAGCCAGATATGAGAGCGAGCGAGCCAGACATGAGAGCAATCGAGCGAGCCAGATATGAGAGCGAGCGAGCCAGACATGAGATCAAGCGAGCGAGCCAGATATGAGAGCAAGCGAGCCAGATAAGAGAGCAAGCCAGACAAGAGAGCAAGCGAGCGAGCCAGATATGCTAGCGAGCAAGCCAGATAAGAGAGCGAGCCAGACAAGAGAGCAAGCGAGCGAGCCAGATATGAGAGCAAGCGAGCAAGCCAGATGTGAGAGAGAGACAGATAAGAGAGCAAGTCAGACAAGAGAGCAAGCGAGCGAGCCAGATATGCTAGTGAGCAAGCCAGATAAGAGAGCGAGCCAGACAAGAGAGCAAGCGAGCGAGCCAGATATGAGAGCAAGCGAGCAAGCCAGATATGAGAGCGAGCCAGATAAGAGAGCGAACCAGACAAGAGAGCAAGCGAGAAAGTCAGATATGAGAGCGAGCGAGCCAGACATGAGAGCAATCGAGCGAGCCAGATATGAGAGCGAGCGAGCCAGACATGAGAGCAAGCGAGCGAGCCAGATATGAGAGCGAGCGAGCCAGATATGAGAGCAAGCGAGCAAGCCAGATGTGAGAGCGAGACAGATAAGAGAGCAAGCCAGACAAGAGAGGAAGCGAGCGAGCCAGATATGCTAGCGAGCAAGCCAGATAAGAGAGCTAGCCAGACAAGAGAGCAAGCGAGCGAGCCAGATATGAGAGCAAGCGAGTAAGCCAGATATGAGAGTTAGCCACATAAGAGAGCGAACCAGACAAGAGAGCAAGCGAGAAAGTCAGATATGAGAGCGAGCGAGCCAGACATGAGAGCAAGCGAGCGAGCCAGATATGAGAGCGAGCGAGCCAGATAAGAGAGCAAGCCAGACAAGAGAGCAAGCGAGCGAGCCAGATATGCTAGCGAGCAAGCCAGATAAGAGAGCGAGCGAGCGAGCTAGATATGAGAGCAAGCGAGCGAGCCAGATGTGAGAGCGAGACAGATAAGAGAGCAAGCGAGCGAGCAAGATATGCGAGCGAGCCAGATAAGAGAGCGAGCCAGACAAGAGAGCAGCGAGCGAGCCAGGCCAGATATGAGAGCAAGCGAGCAAGCCAGATGTGAGAGAGAGCGAGGCAGATAAGAGAGCGAGCCAGACAATTAAGCAAGCGAGCGAGCCAGATATGAGAGCAAGCGAGCGATCCAGATATGAGAGCGAGCCAGACATGAGAGCGAGCGAGCCAGATATGAGAGCAAGCGAGCGAGCCAGATATGAGAGCAAGCGAGCCAGTCAGATATGAGAGCGAGCGAGCCAGATAAGAGTGAGCAAGACAAGAGAGCAAGCGAGCTAGCCAGATATGATAGCGAGCCAGACAAGAGAGCAAGCGAGCGAGCCAGATATGAGAGCAAGCGAGCGAGCCAGATATGAGAGCAAGCGAGCGAGCCAGAAATGAGAGCAAGCGAGCCAGCCAGAAATGAGAGCAAGTGAGCCAGCCAGATGTGAGAGCGAGCGAGCCAGATATGCGAGCGAGCCAGATAAGAGAGCGAGCCAGACAAGAGAGCAAGCGAGAAAGCCAGATATGAGAGCAAGCGAGCCAGACATGAGAGCAAGCAAGCGAGCCAGATATGAGACCGAGCGAGCCAGATAAGAGAGCAAGCCAGACAAGAGAGCAAGCGTGCGAGCCAGATATGCTAGCGAGCAAGCCAGATAAGAGAGCGAGCCAGACAAGAGAGCAAGCGAGCGAGCCAGATATGAGAGTAAGCGAGCCAGCCAGATATGAGAGCGAGCGAGCCAGATAAGAGAGCGAGCAAGACAAGAGATCGAGCGAACTAGCCAGATATGAGAGCAAGCGAGCGAGCCAGATTTGAGAGCGAGCGAGAAAGATATGCGAGCGAGCCAGATAAGAGAGCGAGCCAGACAAGAGGAAAAGCGAGCGAGCCAGATATGAGAGCAAGCGAGCGAGCCGGATATGAGAGCAAGCGAGCGAGCCAGATATGAGAGCAAGCGAGCGAGCCAGATATGAGAGCAAGCGAGCGAGCCAGAAATGAGAGCAAGCGAGCCAGCCAGAAATGAGAGCAAGTGAGCCAGCCAGATGTGAGAGCGAGCGAGCCAGATATGCGAGCGAGCCAGATAAGAGAGCGAGCCAGACAAGAGAGCAAGCGAGAAAGCCAGATATGAGAGCAAGCGAGCCAGACATGAGAGCAAGCAAGCGAGCCAGATATGAGACCGAGCGAGCCAGATAAGAGAGCAAGCCAGACAAGAGAGCAAGCGTGCGAGCCAGATATGCTAGCGAGCAAGCCAGATAAGAGAGCGAGCCAGACAAGAGAGCAAGCGAGCGAGCCAGATATGAGAGTAAGCGAGCCAGCCAGATATGAGAGCGAGCGAGCCAGATAAGAGAGCGAGCAAGACAAGAGAGCGAGCGAACTAGCCAGATATGAGAGCAAGCGAGCGAGCCAGATTTGAGAGCGAGCGAGAAAGATATGCGAGCGAGCCAGATAAGAGAGCGAGCCAGACAAGAGGAAAAGCGAGCGAGCCAGATATGAGAGCAAGCGAGCGAGCCGGATATGAGAGCAAGCGAGCGAGCCAGATATGAAAGCAAGCAAGCCATCCAGATGTGAGAGCGAGCGAGCCAGATATGCGAGGGAGCCAAATAAGAGAGCGAGCCAGACAAGAGAGCAAGCGAGCGAGCCAGATATGAGAGCAAGCGAGCAAGCCAGATATGAGAGCGAGCCAGACAAGAGAGCAGCGAGCGAGCCAGATATGAGAGCAAGCGAGCAAGCCAGATGTGAGAGAGAGCGAGGCAGATAAGAGAGCGAGCCAGACAATTAAGCAAGCGAGCGAGCCAGATATGAGAGCAAGCGAGCGATCCAGATATGAGAGCGAGCCAGACATGAGAGCAAGCGAGCGAGCCAGATATGAGAGCAAGCGAGCGAGCCAGATATGAGAGCAAGCGAGCCAGCCAGATATGAGAGCGAGCGAGCCAGATAAGAGAGCGAGCAAGACAAGAGAGCAAGCGAGCTAGCCAGATATGAGAGCGAGCCAGACAAGAGAGCAAGCGAGCGTGCCAGATATGAGAGCAAGCGAGCGAGCCAGATATGAGAGCAAGCGAGCGAGCCAGAAATGAGAGCAAGCGAGCGAGCCAGAAATGAGAGCAAGCGAGCCAGCCAGAAATGAGAGCAAGCGAACCAGCCAGATGTGAGAGCGAGCTAGCCAGATATGCGAGCGAGCCAGATAAGACAGCGAGCCAGACAAGAGAGCAAGCGAGAAAGCCAGATATGAGAGCAAGCGAGCCAGACATGAGAGCAAGCAAGCGAGCCAGATATGAGACCGAGCGAGCCAGATAAGAGAGCAAGCCAGACAAGAGAGCAAGCGTGCGAGCCAGATATGCTAGCGAGCAAGCCAGATAAGAGAGCGAGCCAGACAAGAGAGCAAGCGAGCGAGCCAGATATGAGAGTAAGCGAGCCAGCCAGATATGAGAGCGAGCGAGCCAGATAAGAGAGCGAGCAAGACAAGAGATCGAGCGAACTAGCCAGATATGAGAGCAAGCGAGCGAGCCAGATTTGAGAGCGAGCGAGAAAGATATGCGAGCGAGCCAGATAAGAGAGCGAGCCAGACAAGAGGAAAAGCGAGCGAGCCAGATATGAGAGCAAGCGAGCGAGCCGGATATGAGAGCAAGCGAGCGAGACAGATATGAGAGCAAGCGAGCGAGCCAGATATGAGAGCAAGCGAGCGAGCCAGAAATGAGAGCAAGCGAGCCAGCCAGAAATGAGAGCAAGTGAGCCAGCCAGATGTGAGAGCGAGCGAGCCAGATATGCGAGCGAGCCAGATAAGAGAGCGAGCCAGACAAGAGAGCAAGCGAGAAAGCCAGATATGAGAGCAAGCGAGCCAGACATGAGAGCAAGCAAGCGAGCCAGATATGAGACCGAGCGAGCCAGATAAGAGAGCAAGCCAGACAAGAGAGCAAGCGTGCGAGCCAGATATGCTAGCGAGCAAGCCAGATAAGAGAGCGAGCCAGACAAGAGAGCAAGCGAGCGAGCCAGATATGAGAGTAAGCGAACCAGCCAGATATGAGAGCGAGCGAGCCAGATAAGAGAGCGAGCAAGACAAGAGAGCGAGCGAACTAGCCAGATATGAGAGCAAGCGAGCGAGCCAGATTTGAGAGCGAGCGAGAAAGATATGCGAGCGAGCCAGATAAGAGAGCGAGCCAGACAAGAGGAAAAGCGAGCGAGCCAGATATGAGAGCAAGCGAGCGAGCCGGATATGAGAGCAAGCGAGCGAGCCAGATATGAAAGCAAGCAAGCCATCCAGATGTGAGAGCGAGCGAGCCAGATATGCGAGGGAGCCAAATAAGAGAGCGAGCCAGACAAGAGAGCAAGCGAGCGAGCCAGATATGAGAGCAAGCGAGCAAGCCAGATATGAGAGCGAGCCAGACAAGAGAGCAGCGAGCGAGCCAAATATGAGAGCAAGCGAGCAAGCCAGATGTGAGAGAGAGCGAGGCAGATAAGAGAGCGAGCCAGACAATTAAGCAAGCGAGCGAGCCAGATATGAGAGCAAGCGAGCGATCCAGATATGAGAGCGAGCCAGACATGAGAGCAAGCGAGCGAGCCAGATATGAGAGCAAGCGAGCGAGCCAGATATGAGAGCAAGCGAGCCAGCCAGATATGAGAGCGAGCGAGCCAGATAAGAGAGCGAGCAAGACAAGAGAGCAAGCGAGCTAGCCAGATATGAGAGCGAGCCAGACAAGAGAGCAAGCGAGCGTGCCAGATATGAGAGCAAGCGAGCGAGCCAGATATGAGAGCAAGCGAGCGAGCCAGAAATGAGAGCAAGCGAGCCAGCCAGAAATGAGAGCAAGCGAACCAGCCAGATGTGAGAGCGAGCTAGCCAGATATGCGAGCGAGCCAGATAAGACAGCGAGCCAGACAAGAGAGCAAGCGAGAAAGACAGATATGAGAGCAAGCGAGCCAGACATGAGAGCAAGCGAGCAAGCCAGATATGAGAGCGAGCGAGCCAGATAAGAGAGCAAGCCAGACAAGAGAGCAAGCGCGCGAGCCAGATATTCTAGCGAGCAAGCCAGATAAGAGAGCAAGCCAGACAAGAGAGCAAGCGAGCGAGCCAGATAGGAGAGCAAGCGAGCCAGCCAGATATGAGAGCGAGCGAGCCAGATAAGAGAGCGAGCAAGACAAGAGAGCAAGCGAGCGAGCCAGATATGAGAGCGAGCGAGCCAGATATGAGAGCAAGCGAGCCAGCCAGATGTGAGAGCGAGCGAGCCAGATATGAGAGCAAGCGAGCCAGCCAGATGTGAGAGCGAGCGAGCCAGATATGCGAGCGAGCCAGACAAGAAAGCAAGCGAGCGAGCCAGATATGAGAGCAAGCGAGCAAGCCAGATATGAGAGCGAGCCAGATAAGAGAGCGAACCAGACAAGAGAGCAAGTGAGAAAGCCAGATATGAGAGCAAGCGAGCCAGACATGAGAGCAAGCGAGCGAGCCAGATATGAGAGCGAGCGAGCCAGACATGAGAGCAAGCGAGCGAGCCAGATATGAGAGAGAGCGAGCCAGATAAGAGAGGAAGCCAGACAAGAGAGCAAGCGAGCGAGCCAGATATGCTAGCGAGCAAGCCAGATAAGAGAGCGAGCCAGACAAGAGAGCAAGCAAGCGAGCCAGATATGAGAGCAAGCGAGCAAGCCAGATGTGAGAGCGAGACAAATAAGAGAGCAAGTCAGACAAGAGAGCAAGCGAGCGAGCCAGATATGCTAGCGAGCAAGCCAGATAAGAGAGCGAGCCAGACAAGAGAGCAAGCGAGCGAGCCAGATATGAGAGCAAGCCAGATATGAGAGCGATTCAGATAAGAGAGCGAACCAGACAAGAGAGCAAGCGAGAAAGTCAGATATGAGAGCGAGCGAGCCAGACATGAGAGCAAGCGAGCGAGCCAGATATGAGAGCGAGCGAGCCAGAGAAGAGAGGAAGCCAGACAAGAGAGCAAGCGAGCGAGCCAGATATGCTAGCGAGCAAGCCAGATAAGAGAGCGAGCCAGACAAGAGAGCAAGCGAGCGAGCCAGATATGAGAGCAAGCGAGCAAGCCAGATGTGAGAGCGAGACAGATAAGAGAGCAAGCCAGACAAGAGAGGAAGCGAGCGAGCCAGATATGCTAGCGAGCAAGCCAGATAAGAGAGCTAGCCAGACAAGAGAGCAAGCGAGCGAGCCAGATATGAGAGCAAGCGAGCAAGCCAGATATGAGAGTTAGCCACATAAGAGAGCGAACCAGATAAGAGAGCAAGCGAGAAAGTCAGATATGAGAGCGAGCGAGTCAGACATGAGAGCAAGCGAGCGAGCCAGATTTGAGAGCGAGCGAGCCAGATAAGAGAGCAAGCCAGACAAGAGAGCAAGCGAGCGAGCCAGATATGCTAGCGAGCAAGCCAGATAAGAGAGCGAGCGAGCGAGCTAGATATGAGAGCAAGCGAGCGAGCCAGATGTGAGAGCGAGACAGATAAGAGAGCAGCGAGCGAGCCAGGCCAGATATGAGAGCAAGCGAGCAAGCCAGATGTGAGAGAGAGCGAGGCAGATAAGAGAGCGAGCCAGACAATTAAGCAAGCGAGCGAGCCAGATATGAGAGCAAGCGAGCGATCCAGATATGAGAGCGAGCCAGACATGAGAGCGAGCGAGCCAGATATGAGAGCAAGCGAGCGAGCCAGATATGAGAGCAAGCGAGCCAGCCAGATAAGAGAGCGAGCGAGCCAGATAAGAGTGAGCAAGACAAGAGAGCAAGCGAGCTAGCCAGATATGATAGCGAGCCAGACAAGAGAGCAAGCGAGCGAGCCAGATATGAGAGCAAGCGAGCGAGCCAGATATGAGAGCAAGCGAGCGAGCCAGAAATGAGAGCAAGCGAGCCAGCCAGAAATGAGAGCAAGTGAGCCAGCCAGATGTGAGAGCGAGCGAGCCAGATATGCGAGCGAGCCAGATAAGAGAGCGAGCCAGACAAGAGAGCAAGCGAGAAAGCAAGATATGAGAGCAAGCGAGCCAGACATGAGAGCAAGCGAGCGAGCCAGATATGAGACCAAGCGAGCCAGATAAGAGAGCAAGCCAGACAAGAGAGCAAGCGTGCGAGCCAGATATGCTAGCGAGCAAGCCAGATAAGAGAGCGAGCCAGACAAGAGAGCAAGCGAGCGAGCCAGATATGAGAGTAAGCGAGCCAGCCAGATATGAGAGCAAGCAAGCCAGATATGAGAGCGAGCAAGACAAGAGAGCGAGCGAACTAGCCAGATATGAGAGCAAGCGAGCGAGCCAGATTTGAGAGCGAGCGAGAAAGATATGCGAGCGAGCCAGATAAGAGAGCGAGCCAGACAAGAGAGCAAGCGAGCGAGCCAGATATGAGAGCAAGCGAGCGAGCCGGATATGAGAGCAAGCGAGCAAGCCAGATATGAGAGCAAGCGAGCGAGCCAGATTTGAGAGCGAGCGAACTAGCCAGATATGAGAGCAAGCGAGCGAGCCAGATATGTGAGCGAGCCATAAAAGAGAGCGAGGCAGACAAGAGAGAAAGCGAGCGAGCCAGATATGAGAGCAAGCTAGCAAGCCAGATATGTGAGCGAGCCATAAAAGAGAGCGAGGCAGACAAGAGAGCAAGCGAGCGAGCCAGATAAGAGAGCAAGCGAGCCAGCTCGATGTGAGAGCGAGCGAGCCAGATATGCGAGCGAGCCAGATAAGAGAGCGAGCCAGACAAGAGAGCAAGCGAGCGAGCCAGATATGAGAGCAAGCGAGCGAGCCAGTTATGAGAGCAAGCAAGCCAGCCAGATGTGAGAGCGAGCGAGCCAGATATGCGAGCGAGCCAAATAAGAGAGCGAGCCAGACAAGAGAGCAAGCGAGCGAGCCAGATATGGGAGCAAGCCAGATATGAGAGCGAGCCAGACAAGAGAGCAGCGAGCGAGCCAGATATGAGAGCAAGCGAGCAAGCCAGATGTGAGAGAGAGAGCGAGGCAGATAAGTGAGCGAGCCAGACAATTAAGCAAGCGAGCAAGCCAGATATGAGAGCAAGCGAGCGATCCAGATATGAGAGCGAGCCAGACATGAGAGCAAGCGAGCGAGCCAGATATGAGAGCAAGCGAGCGAGCCAGATATGAGAGCAAGCGAGCCAGCCAGATATGAGAGCGAGCGAGCCAGATAAGAGAGCGAGCAAGACAAGAGAGCAAGCGAGCTAGCCAGATATGAGAGCGAGCCAGACAAGAGAGCAAGCGAGCGTGCCAGATATGAGAGCAAGCGAGCGAGCCAGATATGAGAGCAAGCGAGCGAGCCAGAAATGAGAGCAAGCGAGCCAGCCAGAAATGAGAGCAAGCGAGCCAGCCAGATGTGAGAGCGAGCTAGCCAGATATGCGAGCGAGCCAGATAAGAGAGCGAGCCAGACAAGAGCAAGCGAGCGAGCCAGAGATGAGAGCGAGCGAGCCAGACATGAGAGGAAGTGAGCGAGCCAGATATGAGAGCGAGCGAGCCAGATAAGAGAGCAATCCAGACAAGAGAGCAAGCGAGCAAGCCAGATATGCTAGCAAGCAAGCCAGATAAGAGAGCGAGCCAGACAAGAGAGCAAGCGAGCGAGCCAGATATGAGAGCAAGCGAGCGAGCCAGATGTGAGAGCGAGACAGGTAAGAGAGCAAGCCAGACAAGCGAGCAAGCGAGCGAGCAAGATTTGCTAGTGAGCAAGCCAGATAAGAGAGCGAGCCAGACAAGAGATTAAGCGAGCGAGCCAGATATGAGAGCAAGCGAGCGAGCCAGATGTGAGAGCGAGCGAGCAAGATATGCGAGCGAGCCAGATAAGAGAGCGAGCCAGACAAGAGAGCAGCGAGCGAGCCAGATATGAGAGCAAGCGAGAAAGCCAGATGTGAGAGAGAGCGAGGCAGATAAGAGAGCGAGTCAGACAATTAAGCAAGCGAGCGAGCCAGATAAGAGAGCGAGCCAGACAAGAGAGCAAGCGAGCAAGCCAGATAAGAGAGCGAGCCAAACAAGAGAGCAAGCGAGCGAGCCAGATATGAGAGCAAGCGAGTCAGCCAGATATGAGAGCGAGCGAGCCAGATAAGAGAGCGAGCAAGACAAAAGAGCAAGCGAACTAGCCAGATATGAGAGCAAGCGAGCTAGCCAGATTTGAGAGCGAGCGAGCCAGATATGCGAGCGAGCCAGATAAGAGAGCGAGCCAGATAAGAGAGCGAGCCAGACAAGAGAGCAAGCGAGCGAGCCAGATATGAGAGCAAGCGAGCGAGCCGGATATGAGAGCAAGCGAGCAAGCCAGATATGAGAGTAAGCGAGCGAGCCAGATTTGAGAGCTACCGAGCCAGATTTGAGAGCGAGCGAGCCAGATATGTGAGCGAGCCATAAAAGAGAGCGAGACAGACAAGAGAGCAAGCGAGCGAGTCAGATATGAGAGCAAGCTAGCAAGCCAGATATGCGAGCGAGCCAGATAAGAGAGCGAGCTAGACAAGAGAGCAAGCGAGCGAGCCAGATATGCTAGCAAGCAAGCCAGATAAGAGAACGAGCCAGACAAGAGAGCAAGCGAGCGAGCCAGATATGAGAGCAAGCGAGCGAGCCAGATGTGAGAGCGAGACAGGTAAGAGAGCAAGCCAGACAAGAGAGCAAGCGAGCGAGCCAGATTTGCTAGTGAGCAAGCCAGATAAGAGAGCGAGCCAGACAAGAGATTAAGCGAGCGAGCCAGATATGAGAGCAAGCGAGCGAGCCAGATGTGAGAGCGAGCGAGCAAGATATGCGAGCAAGCTAGATAAGAGAGCGAGCCAGACAAGAGAGCAGCGAGCGAGCCAGGTACGAGAGCAAGCGAGAAAGCCAGATGTGAGAGAGCGAGGCAGATAAGAGAGCGAGCCAGACAATTAAGCAAGCGAGCGAGCCAGATAAGAGAGCGAGCCAGACAAGAGAGCAAGCGAGCAAGCCAGATAAGAGAGCGAGCCAAACAAGAGAGCAGGCGAGCGAGCCAGATATGAGAGCAAGCGAGCCAGCCAGATATGAGAGCGAGCGAGCCAGATAAGAGAGCGAGCAAGACAAGAGAGCAAGCGAACTAGCCAGATATGAGAGCAAGCGAGCGAGCCAGATTTGAGAGCGAGCGAGCCAGATATGCGAGCGAGCCAGATAAGAGATCGAGCCAGACAAGAGAGCAAGCGAGCGAGCCAGATATGAGAGCAAGCGAGCGAGCCAGATATGAGAGAAAGCGAGCAAGCCAGATATGAGAGTAAGCGAGCGAGCCAGATTTGAGAGCTACCGAGCCAGATTTGAGAGCGAGCGAGCGAGCCAGATATGTGAGCGAGCCATAAAAGAGAGCGAGACAGACAAGAGAGCAAGCGAGCGAGTCAGATATGAGAGCAAGCTAGCAAGCCAGATATGCGAGCGAGCCAGATAAGAGAGCGAGCCAGACAAGAGAGCAAGCGAGCGAGCCAGATATGAGAGCAAGCGAGCAAGCCAGATTTGAGAGAGAGCGAGGCAGATAAGAGAGCGAGCCAGACAATTAAGCAAGCGAGCGAGCCAGATATGAGAGCAAGCGAGCGATCCAGATATGAGAGCGAGCCAGACATGAGAGCGAGCGAGCCAGATATGAGAGCAAGCGAGCGAGCCAGATATGAGAGCAAGCAAGCCAGCCAGATGTGCGAGCGAGCCAGATATGCGAGCAAGCCAGATAAGAGAGCGAGCCAGACAAGAGAGCAAGCGAGCGAGCCAGATATGAGAGCAAGCGAGCAAGCCAGATGTGAGAGAGAGCGAGGCAGATAAGAGAGCGAGCCAGACAATTAAGCAAGCGAGCGAGCCAGATATGAGAGCAAGCGAGCGATCCAGATATGAGAGTGAGCCAGACATGAGAGCGAGCGAGCCAGATATGAGAGCAAGCGAGCGAGCCAGATATGAGAGCAAGCGAGCCAGCCAGATATGAGAGCGAGCGAGCCAGATAAGAGAGCGAGCAAGACAAGAGAGCAAGCGAGCGAGCCAGATAAGAGAGCCAGCGAGCCAGATAAGAGAGCAAGCCAGACAAGAGAGAAAGCGAGCGAGCCAGATATGCTAGTAAGCAAGCCAGATAAGAGAGCGAGCGAGCCAAATGTGAGAGCGAGCGAGCAAGATATGCGAGCGAGCCAGATATGAGAGCAAGCGAGAAAGCCAGATGTGAGAGAGAGCGAGGCAGATAAGAGAGCGAGCCAGACAATTAAGCAAGCGAGCGAGCCAGATAAGAGAGCGAGCAAGACAAGAGAGCAAGCGAGCGAGCCAGATATGAGAGCAAGCGAGCCAGCCAGATATGAGAGCGAGCCAGATAAGAGAGCGAGCAAGACAAAAGAGCAAGCGAACTAGCCAGATATGAGAGCAAGCGAGCTAGCCAGATTTGAGAGCGAGCGAGCCAGATATGCGAGCGAGCCAGATAAGAGAGCGAGCCAGACAAGAGAGCAAGCGAGCGAGCCAGATATGAGAGCAAGCGAGCGAGCCGGATATGAGAGCAAGCGAGCAAGCCAGATATGAGAGTAAGCGAGCGAGCCAGATTTGAGAGCTACCGAGCCAGATTTGAGAGCTAGCGAGCCAGATATGTGAGCGAGCCATAAAAGAGAGCGAGACAGACAAGAGAGCAAGCGAGCGAGTCAGATATGAGAGCAAGCTAGCAAGCCAGATATGCGAGCGAGCCAGATAAGAGAGCGAGCTAGACAAGAGAGCAAGCGAGCGAGCCAGATATGCTAGCAAGCAAGCCAGATAAGAGAGCGAGCCAGACAAGAGAGCAAGCGAGCGAGCCAGATATGAGAGCAAGCGAGCGAGCCAGATGTGAGAGCGAGACAGGTAAGAGAGCAAGCCAGACAAGAGAGCAAGCGAGCGAGCCAGATTTGCTAGTGAGCAAGCCAGATAAGAGAGCGAGCCAGACAAGAGATTAAGCGAGCGAGCCAGATATGAGAGCAAGCGAGCGAGCCAGATGTGAGAGCGAGCGAGCAAGATATGCGAGCGAGCTAGATAAGAGAGCGAGCCAGACAAGAGAGCAGCGAGCGAGCCACATACGAGAGCAAGCGAGAAAGCCAGATGTGAGAAAGCGAGGCAGATAAGAGAGCGAGCCAGACAATTAAGCAAGCGAGCGAGCCAGATAAGAGAGCGAGCCAGACAAGAGAGCAAGCGAGCAAGCCAGATAAGAGAGCGAGCCAAACAAGAGAGCAGGCGAGCGAGCCAGATATGAGAGCAAGCGAGCCAGCCAGATATGAGAGCGAGCCAGATAAGAGAGCGAGCAAGACAAGAGAGCAGGCGAACTAGCCAGATATGAGAGCAAGCGAGCGAGCCAGATTTGAGAGCGAGCGAGCCAGATATGCGAGCGAGCCAGATAAGAGAGCGAGCCAGACAAGAGAGCAAGCGAGCGAGCCAGATATGAGAGCAAGCGAGCGAGCCGGATATGAGAGAAAGCAAGCAAGCCAGATATGAGAGTAAGCGAGCGAGCCAGATTTGAGAGCTACCGAGCCAGATTTGAGAGCGAGCGAGCCAGATATGTGAGCGAGCCATAAAAGAGAGCGAGCCAGACAAGAGAGCAAGCGAGCGAGCCAGATATGAGAGCAAGCGAACGAGCCAGATGTGAGAGCGAGACAGGTAAGAGAGCAAGCCAGACAAGAGAGCAAGCGAGTGAGCCAGATATGCTAGTGAGCAAGCCAGATAAGAGAGCGAGCCAGACAAGAGAGCAAGCGAGCTAGCCAGATGTGAGAGCGAGCGAGCAAGATATGCGAGCGAGCCAGATAAGAGAGCGAGCCAGACAAGAGAGCAGCGAGTGAGCCAGATATGAGAGCAAGCGAGCAAGCCAGATGTGAGAGAGAGCGAGGCAGATAAGAGCGAGCCAGACAATTAAGCAAGCGAGCGAGCCAGATAAGAGAGCGAGCCAGACAAGAGAGCAAGCGAGCAAGCCAGATAAGAGAGCGAGCCAGACAAGAGAGCAAGCGAGCAAGCCAGATAAGAGAGCGAGCCAGACAAGAGAGCAAGCGATCGAGCCAGATATGCTAGCGAGCAAGCCAGATAAGAGAGCAAGCGAGCTAGATATGAGAGCAAGCGAGCGAGCCAGATGTGAGAGAGAGACAGATAAGAGAGCAAGTCAGACAAGAGAGCAAGCGAGCGAGCAAGATATGCGAGCGAGCCAGACAAGAGAGCAGCGAGCGAGTCAGATATGAGAGCAAGCGAGCAAGCCAGATGTGAGAGAGATCGAGACAGATAAGAGAGCGAGTCAGACAATTAAGCAAGCGAGCGAGCCAGATATGAGAGCAAGCGAGCGATCCAGATATGAGAGCGAGCCAGATATGAGAGCAAGCGAGCTAGCCAGATATGAGAGCAAGCGAGCCAGCCAGATATGAGAGCGAGCGAGCCAGATAAGAGAGCGAGCAAGACAAGAGAGCAAGCGAGCTAGCCATATATGAGAGCGAGCCAGACAGGAGAGCAAGCGAGCGAGCCAGATATGAGAGCAAGCGAGCGAGCCAGATATGAGAGCAAGCAAGCGAGCCAGAAATGAGAGCAAGCGAGCCAGCCAGAAATGAGAGCAAGCGAGCCAGCCAGATGTGAGAGCGAGCTAGCCAGATATGCGAGCGAGCCAGATAAGAGAGGGAGCCAGACAAGAGAGCAAGCGAGCGAGCCAGATATGAGAGCGAGCGAGCCAGACATGAGAGGAAGCGAGCGAGCCAGATATGAGAGCGAGCGAGCCAGATAAGAGAGCAAGCCAGACAAGAGAGCAAGCGTGCGAGCCAGATATTCTAGCGAGCAAGCCAGATAAGATAACGAGCCAGACAAAAGAGCAAGCGAGCGAACCAGATATGAGAGCAAGCGAGCCAGCCAGATATGAGAGCAAGCGAGCCAGCCAGATATGAGAGCGAGCGAGCCAGATAAGAGTGGAGCAAGACAAGAGAGCAAGCGAGCGAGCCAGATATGAGAGCAAGCGAGCCAGCCAGATATGAGAGCGAGCGAGCCAGATAAGAGAGCGAGCAAGACAAGAGAGCAAGCGAACTAGCCAGATATGAGAGCAAGCGAGCGAGCCAGATTTGAGAGCGAGCGAATCAGATATGCGAGCGAGCCAGATAAGAGAGCGAGCCAGACAAGAGAGCAGGCGAGCGAGCCAGATATGAGAGCAAGCGAGCGAGCCGGATATGAGAGCAAGCGAGCAAGCCATATATGAGAACAAGCAAGCGAGCCAGATTTGAGAGCGAGCGAGCCAGATATGCGAGCGAGCCATAAAAGAGAGCGAGACAGACAAGAGAGCAAGCGAGCGAGCCAGAAATGAGAGCAAGCTAGCAAGCATGATATGAGAGCGAGCCAGATGAGAGAGCGAGCCAGACAAGAGAGCAAGCGAGCGAGCCAGATATGAAAGCAAGCGAGCCAGCTAGATGTGAGAGCAAGCGAGCCAGATATGCGAGCGAGCCAGATAAGAGAGCGAACCAGATGTGAGAGCGAGCGAGCGAGCCAGATATGAGAGCAAGCGAGCGAGCCAGATATGAAAGCAAGCAAGCCAGCCAGATGTGAGAGCGAGCGAGCAAGATATGCGAGCGAGCCAGATAAGAGAGCAAGCCAGACAAGAGAGCAAGCGAGCGAGCCAGATATGAGAGCAAGCCAGCAAGCCAGATATGAGAGCGAGCCAGATAAGAGAGCGAACCAGACAAGAGAGCAAGCGAGAAAGCCAGATATGAGAGTGAGCGAGCCAAACATGAGAGCAAGCGAGCGAGCCAGATAAGAGAGCCAGCGAGCCAGATAAGAGAGCAAGCCAGACAAGAGAGCAAGCCAGCGAGCCAGATATGCTAGCGAGCAAGCCAGATAAGAGAGTGAGCCAGACAAGAGAGCAAGCGAGCGAGCCAGATATGAAAGCAAGCGAGCCAGCTAGATGTGAGAGCAAGCGAGCCAGATATGCGAGCGAGCCAGATAAGAGAGCGAACCAGATGTGCGAGCGAGCGAGCCAGATATGAGAGCAAGCGAGCGAGCCAGATATGAAAGCAAGCAAGCCAGCCAGATGTGAGAGCGAGCGAGCAAGATATGCGAGCGAGCCAGATAAGAGAGCGAGCCAGACAAGAGAGCAAGCGAGCGAGCCAGATATGAGAGCAAGCGAGCAAGCCAGATATGAGAGCGAGCCAGATAAGAGAGCGAACCAGACAAGAGAGCAAGCGAGAAAGCCAGATATGAGAGTGAGCGAGCCAGACATGAGAGCAAGCGAGCGAGCCAGATAAGAGAGCCAGCGAGCCAGATAAGAGAGCAAGCCAGACAAGAGAGCAAGCGAGCGAGCCAGATATGCTAGCGAGCAAGCCAGATAAGAGAGCGAGCCAGACAAGAGAGCAAGCGAGCGAGCCAGATATGAGAGCAAGCGAGCGAGCCAGATGTGAGAGCGAGACAGATAAGAGAGCAAGCCAGACAAGAGAGTAAGCGAACGAGCCAGATATGCTAGCGAGCAAGCCAGATAAGAGAGCGAGCCAGACAAGAGAGCAAGCGAGATTGCCAGATATAAGAGCAAGCGAGCGAGCCAGATGTGAGAGTGAGCGAGCAAGATATGTGAGCGAGCCAGATAAGAGAGCGAGCCAGACAAGAGAGCAGAGAGCGAGCCAGATATGAGAGCAAGCGAGCAAGCCAGATATGAGAGCGAGCCAGATAAGAGAGCGAACCAGACAAGAGAGCAAGCGAGAAAGTCAGATATGAGAGCGAGCGAGCCAGACATGAGAGCAAGCGAGCGAGCCAGACATGAGAGCGAGCGAGCCAGATAAGAGAGCAAGCCAGACAAGAGAGCAAGCGAGCGAGCCAGATATGAGAGCAAGCGAGCAAGCCAGATGTGAGAGCGAGACAAATAAGAGAGCAAGTCAGACAAGAGCAAGCGAGCGAGCCAGATATGCTAGCGAGCAAGCCAGATAAGAGAGCGAGCCAGACAAGAGAGCAAGCGAGCGAGCCAGATATGAGAGCAAGCGAGCAAGCCAGATATGAGAGCGAGCCAGATAAGAGAGCAAGCGAGAAAGTCAGAAATGAGAGCAAGCGAGCTAGACATGAGAGCAAGCGAGTGAGCCAGATATGAGACCGAGCGAGCCAGATAAGAGAGCAAGCCAGACAAGAGAGCAAGCGTGCGAGCCAGATATGCTAGCAAGCAAGCCAGATAAGAGAGCGAGCCAGACAAGAGAGCAAGCGAGCGAGCCAGATATGAGAGCAAGCGAGCCAGCCAGATATGAGAGCGAGCGAGCCAAATAAGAGAGCGAGCTAGATATGAGAGCAAGCGAGCGAGCCAGATGTGAGAGAGAGACAGATAAGAGAGCAAGTCAGACAAGAGAGCAAGCGAGCGAGCAAGATATGCGAGCGAGCCAGATAAGAGAGCGAGCCAGACAAGAGAGCAAGCGAGCGAGCCAGATATGAAAGCAAGCGAGCCAGCTAGATGTGAGAGCAAGCGAGCCAGATATGCGAGCGAGCCAGATAAGAGAGCGAACCAGATGTGAGAGAGCGAGCGAGCGAGCCAGATATGAGAGCAAGCGAGCGAGCCAGATATGAAAGCAAGCAAGCCAGCCAGATGTGAGAGCGAGCGAGCAAGATATGCGAGCGAGCCAGATAAGAGAGCAAGCCAGACAAGAGAGCAAGCGAGCGAGCCAGATATGAGAGCAAGCCAGCAAGCCAGATATGAGAGCGAGCCAGATAAGAGAGCGAACCAGACAAGAGAGCAAGCGAGAAAGCCAGATATGAGAGTGAGCGAGCCAGACATGAGAGCAAGCGAGCGAGCCAAATAAGAGAGCCAGCGAGCCAGATAAGAGAGCAAGCCAGACAAGAGAGCAAGCGAGCGAGCCAGATATGCTAGCGAGCAAGCCAGATAAGAGAGCAAGCGAGCGAGCCAGATATGAGAGCAAGCGAGCGAGCCAGAAATGAGAACAAGCGAGCCAGCCAGAAATGAGAGCAAGCGAGCCAGCCAGATGTGAGAGCGAGCTAGCCAGATATGCGAGCGAGCCAGATAAGAGAGGGAGCCAGACAAGAGAGCAAGCGAGCGAGCCAGATATGAGAGCGAGCGAGCCAGACATGAGAGGAAGCGAGCGAGCCAGATATGAGAGCGAGCGAGCCAGATAAGAGAGCAAGCCAGACAAGAGAGCAAGCGTGCGAGCCAGATATTCTAGCGAGCAAGCCAGATAAGATAGCGAGCCAGACAAAAGAGCAAGCGAGCGAACCAGATATGAGAGCAAGCGAGCCAGCCAGATATGAGAGCAAGCGAGCCAGCCAGATATGAGAGCGAGCGAGCCAGATAAGAGAGCGAGCAAGACAAGAGAGCAAGCGAGCGAGCCAGATATGAGAGCAAGCGAGCCAGCCAGATATGAGAGCGAGCGAGCCAGATAAGAGAGCGAGCAAGACAAGAGAGCAAGCGAACTAGCCAGATATGAGAGCAAGCAAGCGACTCAGATTTGAGAGCGAGCGAACCAGATATGCGAGCGAGCCAGATAAGAGAGCGAGCCAGACAAGAGAGCAAGCGAGCGAGCCAGATATGAGAGCAAGCGAGCGAGCCGGATATGAGAGCAAGCGAGCAAGCCATATATGAGAACAAGCAAGCGAGCCAGATTTGAGAGCGAGCGAGCCAGATATGCGAGCGAGCCATAAAAGAGAGCGAGACAGACAAGAGAGCAAGCGAGCGAGCCAGATATGAAAGCAAGCGAGCCAGCTAGATGTGAGAGCAAGCGAGCCAGATATGCGAGCGAGCCAGATAAGAGAGCGAACCAGATGTGAGAGCGAGCGAGCGAGCCAGATATGAGAGCAAGCGAGCGAGCCAGATATGAAAGCAAGCAAGCCAGCCAGATGTGAGAGCGAGCGAGCAAGATATACGAGCGAGCCAGATAAGAAAGCAAGCCAGACAAGAGAGCAAGCGAGGGAGCCAGATATGAGAGCAAGCGAGCAAGCCAGATATGAGAGCGAGCCAGATAAGAGAGCGAACCTGACAAGAGAGCAAGCGAGAAACCCAGATATGAGAGTGAGCGAGCCAGACATGAGAGCAAGCGAGCGAGCCAGATAAGAGAGCCAGCGAGCCAGATAAGAGAGCAAGCTAGACAAGAGAGCAGGCCAGCGAGCCAGATATGCTAGCGAGCAAGCCAGATAAGAGAGCGAGCCAGACAAGAGAGCAAGCGAGCGAGCCAGATATGAAAGCAAGCGAGCCAGCTAGATGTGAGAGCAAGCGAGCCAGATATGCGAGCGAGCCAGATAAGAGAGCGAACCAGATGTGAGAGCGAGCGAGCGAGCCAGATATGAGAGCAAGCGAGCGAGCCAGATATGAAAGCAAGCAAGCCAGCCAGATATGAAAGAGAGCGAGCAAGATATGCGAGCGAGCCAGATAAGAGAGCGAGCCAGACAAGAGAGCAAGCGAGCGAGCCAGATATGAGAGCAAGCGAGCCAGCCAGATATGAGAGCGAGCCAGATAAGAGAGCGAACCAGACAAGAGAGCAAGCGAGAAAGCCAGATATGAGACTGAGCGAGCCAGACATGAGAGCAAGCGAGCGAGCCAGATAAGAGAGCCAGCGAGCCAGGTAAGAGAGCAAGCCAGACAAGAGAGCAAGCGGGCAAGCCAGATATGCTAGCGAGCAAGCCAGATAAGAGAGCGAGCCAGACAAGA
>NW_026609604.1:0-28156 GCF_029499605.1 Hyla sarda | reverse complement strand
TCAGCTGGAACACTTCTGCCATAGCATCTCCACTCTCCCAATATAGCATCCTCTGTAACCATGCTATCTGCACCATCATCTCCCCATGCCCCCTCCAATACCTTTGGAGTTACCTTTGCTTGCATTACTGTGGTCCATGCTTTTCCTCGAGGTCATACCCGTGCATTTGCTGCTGTTGGTAACTTAGCCCGTAAGGTTTTCTTAAAGGCCCAAGATATGTACCCAAATATTTCCTAAGTCAGTCCATGGCAATAGCCTGCTATAATAATCTACTTCGCCAGCCACACCCTGGCAGGGAAAAAGGGTCCTAGCTTTCTAGTATCCTGCTAAAGTGTTCTTTTTATGCTGTTCTCATTGCTGTGTTTGACCCCAGCTTGTCACCTGACCTTGTCTCTGCCTGTTGCCTATTACTGTTTTATATCCATGTCTGACCTCAGCTTGTTTCTCACCACTGTATTTGTGCTTCCCACCGACACTGGGACCACACCTAAAGGTAGCAACCTGGTGGTCTCCTGCAGTGAAGTCCAGACCCCTGTATAGAGGTTAAAAGGTGAAAATCAAGAGACCACTTAGACAACACCGTCAAAGTAGATGACAGAAGGGGGGGGGGGGGGGTGTTAATAACCACCACAACTAGCTGCTATGGTTTATACATTCCATCTATGTTTATCCAAATGTCATGTATATTGTTGTACCACAAGTCACATCATCTTCTGCTCAACTTGCACCCTACCAAGCATCTTAGCTTGCACAGTGTTTATACAGCAGCAGTCCCAGAGTTCATCTGCCTTTGTTATTGTGATGTAAATCCTAAGATGTGCCAGGGCTTCCTGAATCAATGTAACATCCATTTTAATTTGCATGTCTTCCAGTTTCCCACTGAATGTAAGAAGGTGGATTCCTTAATCTTCTTGTTGCTGAACAAAGTTCTGTCTTGGGCCAACCCCCTATGGAAACGAGGTCATCCTGATGGTTTCCTTCCACACAATTTTTGAAGTGCCAGGTGAAACTTCTTCTGCAACATCTGCTTTAATCAGCCATCGCCAAGGTTCTCACGGCTTAACCAGGTAAAATGGTTGTGGCACCATATTAGAATGGGAGAAGGAAGAAGGATACCATGACCTCAGGGTAGCCCAGAATACATTCCAAGTAAAAGGTAGAATCACATGACCTCAAGGAAGCAAATAATGCTTTGCAAATGGCACCCAGCCAACCAGTTGGACAATGTGCTGTCCAGCTCCATACCTTTAAGTTAAGTTGAAAATACAAAGTCCAGGTTGCCATGTTTTGGGAAGGGAATGCTTTTTGACAAGGTGACAAGAAGAAGACCTTTAACACTCTAGACAGCCACTATAAGTACCTTGTAAGGCCATTTATCCTCTGTAATTCTTCTGCAGGATTTTAGGAGTTTGTCAAAAACATTTATGTGGTTTTCTCTCCTTCTGTGTGGTAGATTATATGGATGATATCTTGATCTACTCCTTTGAACTGAGAAATGTGACTTTGAAAGATCCTCCTTGCCAATAGTGTTGAGCGGCATAGGCCATATTCGAATTCGCGAATATTCGCGAATATATGGACGAATATTCGTCATATATTCGCGAATATTCGCATATTCGTTATATTCCCGTTTCATTTTCGCGTATGCGAAAATTAACACGTGTGAAAATTCGCATATGCGAAAATTAGCATATGCGAATTTTCGCACATCAGTCTCACACAGTAGTATTAGAGCCTTCTTTACACCACACAAGCTGGAAGCAGAGAGGGGTGATCACTGTAATGTGTACTGTTAAGAAAAAAAAAAAAAAAAAAACGAATATTCGTAATTACGAATATATAGCGCTATATTCGCGAAATTCGCGAATTCGCGAATATGCGATATTCGCGAATAATATTCGAATTGCGAATATTCGTGAGCAACACTACTTGCCAACACCTCAGATATGGGCCTTAAAATGGACCCTGAAAATCTCTCTGCTGTCTTAATCTGGACAAGTCCACAAGGCCTTTATTCTGTCCAAAGGTTATTGGTTATTGGTTTTCTACAGACAATTCATTCCCAACTTGTCTTCTTTTACTGCTCTGATATCTGCCTTGATAAAAAGGAGGTTGATGCTAAGTGACCTCCCCAGAAACCACCTTCCTCCTAATTAAAAACTCATTTGCTTTTCCACCCATTCTGCACTAAAGGGGATTATGTAACCTATGGCTACCTTTTCAAACTCTTTTATCCTGAAGAATAGAATTACACCATAGAAGAAAGATAGTTACTGTACTTGTGGTCAAACTTACAAAGATTAGAAATATCTACTTGAAGGATCCTGATCATACTGATCATCTGCTGATCATAAAAACCGCATGCTGTATACGGACCCAATGTATTCAAAGACTATGAATCCACTCCATGCCAGTTGGTCACATTTCTTTGCATGATTTAATGTTCTACACTTAAAAACTGTGATAGAATGTGATGGACATGGGTGTTTTTTCAACAGTATTAAATATCTACAAATATCTACAAATATCTACACTTCTGTCCTGCACATAAAAAATGAAACAGAGCCCTTTCCTGTTACTTTGACTTTGCTGATCAAATTGAGATTATCAGTGATCTGTCTCATAGCTTTTGTCCAGCTAAAGCATATCCCTCTTGGAACGACCTTTGTTTCTTTTGTCAAAAGAAGATGCCGGGGTTCAGAACTCCTAACATGCAGGTTATCCTAGGCATGTAAAACTCTTGATCTTCTTCTCTCCAGAGATGTTCTTCTGTACTACATGTGCCCAAAATAAAGCCTCCAGATTTAAGTCTGCTGGTCTTCCCCTAAGACCAGCATAAAGTAGTGGACTTTATTACCGATCTACCTACTTCGGCTGTCTGTACCACTATCTGGGTGGTGGTGGATTATTTTTCCAAGGTAGCTCTCTTCATCCCTTTGCCTTGTCTACATTCCACTCTTTGTGGAATATGAAGTGGTTTACTAGAGTTGAAGTTGGACCTCTCTTCTGGGTATCATCCTAAGTCCAATGGTCAAGTGTAGCTGGTCAGTCAGACCTGGCAGTATTATATTTTCTATTTGATTTCTTCCCAATATGATAATTGGATCTACCTTCTTCTGGATAAGCTCCTAGTTTTTTTTTCTATTCTTTAGGCAGCATCCTCATGTTCCTTAAGCTTTTCCAGCATCTTCTGAGCTGCCATCGTCCAACTACTTTAACAGAAACTTTCTACAGATTTGGCAGCAAACCAAGTCCACCATTTGTCAAGTTGTATCCAGTGTGAAAAGGAATGCTGACAAGTGCAAAGCTCCTCCTCTGCTGGAGTTAAAGTCTAGATTTCCTCCAAAAACATTTGCATGAAGATTCTGTCTTATAAATTTGCTTCTCATTTCTTTGGTCTGTATGAGGTATTCAAGCAAATCAATCCAGTATAATTTAACCTTTGTCTGCCTTCTTTGCAAATCCCCAACTTTTGTAATGTCTCACTGAGCAAAGCGTTTGGTTGAACACAAAGGCAAACTTTGGTTGGTTTGTTTCGGCTTAACCTGGTAAAATGGTGTCGGAACCATAGCAGAATAGGAGAAGAAAGAGGGGTCACATGACCCCAGAGTAGCCCAGAATACATTCTAAAGGAAGAATCACATGACTTCATGGAGGCAAGTAATCAGTCAATCAGGAGGTAGTATAGCGGTGGGTAAGAGGCACCAGAAATGCCCATGTATGTAGATGCAGCACCTATTTTAAGAATAGAAGCTGAAAGGAGCAACTCTGTGTGAGGGACAGTGGGTGAAGTGTGTACTTTTAGGAGCTATAATACTGTGTAATACTCTTCTATTACCTCCGTGAGACACATTTTACCTGTTTAATGCCCAGGACTCACTGGAAGTGCTGTAATGCAAGTCTTCTTCTTTAATTGTTTTCTATGACCTTAACTAGCATTTCTTATGGCCAGTGACAATATCTCATAAGTCACATGATCTCCAGGTGGTGTAGCTATATTGCAGTGAATGGGTGGATAGCATTGCTTCAGTAAATCTCTTCCACTCTGTTATCCACTGCAGCAGACCCTCTGGATACCATGTGACTTACGACATATTGCCTCTGGCCGCATGAAATTCAGGGAAAGGTCAGAGACAATACACTTCCCGGTATGGGTCCTGGGCATGAAAACGGGACAAAAAGGTTCACACAGGTAATAGAAGCATATTACACATTATTATAACATGGAATCATGGGCTTGAAGGCTGAAGAAAAATAAATAAATAAATAGAAACAAATCCTGGGATACCCCTCCAACAGCCCAGATAGGAGTAGGAACACTCCGCTACTATATTCTAAAGAAATGCGCAGAGAAAGCAGCCACTGCAGACAGTGTACTGCACTTATTCTGTCAAAGCAAAATCTGTGTCATTGTCAAGTGATAGTTTTTTTTTGTTTTTATGGCAGACTCAGATGAAAAAGACAGAAAAAAAAGGATTTTGTGTGCAAATTTATGCAAATTTTTTTGGTAAACATATTTTAGGGCAACTTTTGAGTGTATTTTTGCTAACATATTGGACCTCATTTACTAAGAGTGTTGTGTAGGTTTCTTTGTGGGTTTTAATTCCCTAGAATTTATTTCCCACGGTATTTACTAAGGTTTCCCTACATTTTCCACTTTCCCTACATTTTCCTTTTTTTTTTTTACACATGCTCAGATCTGTCTGGTTTTCCTCAGCTCAAATCCACCACATTTTATGTGGAAACCTTAATAAATATGTTGTTTTTTTGTGAAAATGTTGGGAACATGCCCCTTTTCTGAGACCATGCCCCCTTTTTGTGGCGGCCATGCCCCTTTTTCAGGTTTTCTTATCAAAATGGAGAGTTAGTCAAGTTTTTTAAATTCTGGCGCAAATTCTGGCGCAAAATCTGGTGCAGACAGAATTTTTGGCGCAGTGCGACAGAATCTGGCGCACAACCCGACAAAACATGTCTGGTTTGCAATAGTAAATGAGTGCCATTGTGTATTCACATACTTAACCCCTTAAGGACTCAGCCCATTTTGGCCTTAAGGACTCAGACAATAAAATTTTTACGTTTTCATTTTTTCCTCCTCGCCTTCTAAAAATCATAACTCTTTAATATTTTCATCCACAGACTAGTATGAGGGCTTGTTTTTTGCGCGACCAGTTTTCCTTTGTAATGACATAACTCATTATATCATAAAATGTATGGCGCAACCAAAAAACACTATTTTTGTGGGAAAATTAAAACGAAAAACACAATTTTGCTAATTTTGGAAGGTTTCGTTTTCACGCCGTACAATTTATGGTAAAAATGACATGTGTTCTTTATTCTGAGGGTCAATACGATTAAAATGATACCCATTATTACATACTTTTCTATTATTGTTGCGCTTAAAAAAAATCACTAACTTTTTAACCAAATTAGTACGTTTATAATCCCTTTATTTTGATGACCTCTAACTTTTTTAATTTTCCGTATAAGCGGCGGTATGGGGGCTCATTTTTTGCGCCATGATCTGTACTTTTTTTTGATACCACATTTGCGTATAAAAAACTTTTAATAAATTTTTTATAATTTTTTTTAACAAAATGTATTAAAAAAGTAGGAATTTTGGACTTTTTTTTTTCGTTCACGCCATTCACCGTAGGGGATCATTAACATTTTATTTTAATAGTTCGGACATTTACGCACGCGGCGATACCAAATATGTCTATAAAAATTTTTTTTACGCTTTTTGAGGGTAAAATAGGAATAAACGGACGTTTTACTTTTTTATTGGGGGAGGGGATTTTTCACTTTTTTTTACTTTTACATTTTTTTTGCATTTTTTTTTACACTTGAATAGTCCCCATAGAGGACTATTCATAGCAATACCATGATTGCTAATACTGATCTGTTCTATGTATAGGACATAGAACAGATCAGTGTTATCGGTCATCTTCTGTTCTGGTCTGCTCGATCACAGACCAGAGCAGGAGACGCCGGGAGCCGCACGGAGGAAGGAGAGGGGACCTCCGTGCGGCGTTCTGAATGATCGGATCCCCGCAGCAGCGCTGCGGGCGATCCGATCATTCATTCAAATCGCGCACTGCCGCAGATGCCGGGATCTGTATTGATCCCGGCACCTGAGGGGTTAATGGCGGACGCCCGCGAGATCGCGGGCGTCGGCCATTGCCGGCGGGTCCCTGGCTGCGATCAGCAGCCGGGATCAGCCGCGCATGACACGGCATCGCTCCGATGCCCGCGGTTATGCACAGGACGTAAATGTACGTCCTGATGCGTTAAGTACCACCGCACCATGACGTACATTTACGTCTTGCGTCCTTAAGGGGTTCAAGGGGGTATTCACCATAAGGTGATTTTAATAAGTACCTGCCAGACATTAATGGACATGCTTAGGAAGGATCTGCACTTGTCTTGGCGCTAAATGGGTATGTTGTGAGATTACCATAACGATGTGGCTATCTTTTTGTGAACTGGGTATTTCCTGTTGGAGTTTGTTCCCTCAAACTACAAATCCCATAGTTCTTTGTTTGTAAGTGTGAGGTCACATTCCTCCCTCCCACACATCAGCCACCCCACCCATTGAAACACAAATGAGCTGCATTCCATTCAAAAGACCAGTGTTTTCTAACCAGGATGCCTACAGCTGTTGCAAAAATACAATTAGTTGCAGAATGCTCTCTTCCACCCAGCCACTGAAGCCGGACAGGCTCCCTTTCATCACAGGACTAGAGATGTCATTTCTCGGCCGCACTGCAACCTGGGAAAACTTGAGACCTAAGTAATTTTATATGCTGTTAAAAATTATTGGGGTGAAAATTACAGAATTGGGAGACCACCGTCACACACAGGTACAGACACTATATTATAAACTACACTAACTGTACAGCCCCTGTAGCATAGTCTAAAAAAATTAAAAAAATCCTGAAATACCCCTTTAAGTTTGCCAGTTTTTGGTAGTGGCACACAAATAGTTGGAAAAAATGTAAAAAAAAACTGGTTTAGCGTAACTTAGCTGGGGGCCGGCGTTAATAGCCGACATGTGACGATTGCCACGGGCGGCTATTAACCCTTTAGATCACCGCTGTCAAAGTTGCCCTTTAGATCGCCGCTGTCAAAGGGACATTTAAACGCTCCCTGGTGGTCCAGTGGGGTGGATCACCCCCCGCAGCACGATCGCGGGGGAGCAATCCACTTCTGAGGTAGCTGGAGGGCTTACCTCTCCTGCTGCGGCGGCTCCTGCCCTCTGAATGATAAAGCCTGGCAGGACCAGGCTTTATCAGTCGAGAGCAGAGCACACAGATCAATTTGGTTGTATGAAACAACATTGAACTGTATGAGGAATCTAGTCATTCCTCCTAAAAGTCCCCTAAGGGGACTAAAAGTGTAAAAAAAAAAAAAGTTTAAAAACACACACATTAACCTCTTCCTTATTAAAAGTTTAAATCACCCCCTTTTCCCAAATTCCATATAAAAAATATGTAACCATAATAAAAAATAAACATATGTGGTATCGCCGCGTGCGTAAATATATTTTGTTAATTAAACTGCATGGTCAATGGCGTATGCGCAAAAAAAATTCCAAAGTCCAAACTAGCGTATTTTTGGTCCCTTTTTAGATCATGAAAAAATTTATAAAAAGCGATCATAAAGTCTGATCAATACAAAAATAGTACTGCTAAAAACTTCAGATCATGGCGCAATGAGCCCTCATACCGCCTTGTACACATAAAAAAAAAGTTATAGGGGTCAGAAGATGACAATTTTAAGCATATTAATTTTTGTGTATGTAGTTATGATTTTTTCCAGAAGTACGACAAAATCAAACCTATTTAAGTAGGGGATCATTTTAATAGTATGGACCTACAGAATAAAGAGAAAGTGTCATTTTTACCAAATGTACTGTGTAGAAACAGAAGCCCCCAAACTTACAAAATGGTGTTTTTTCTTCAATTTTGTCGCACAATGATTTTTTTCTGGTTTTGCCGTATATATTTTTGGGTAAAATGACTGATGTCATTACAAAGGTGAACTGAAGAAGTGTCGGGAGCGGCACGAAATAGCTATCATTGCATACGGATGTGTCTCCTGAACGCCCCGCTGTGCTATGCTTGAAAATGCACCTCGTATAAAGAAATAAAGAAGCTTATACCTGTTCACCTAAAACGGGAGTGCCCCCGTGTTTCTTTCTATTTGGATGCATTGTGGACATTGCTGTCTTTCATACGGGTAGAGCACCTAGGTGGGACAGTGTTAAAGACTCATGCTACAACGCGGCTGCGGCTGCATGTTGTGATCCTCCGAGTGTATTTACACAGAACCAGTGCCAGCCAACTTCTGCTTGAATTATGTCATTACAAAGTAGAATTGGTGGCGCAAAAAATAAGCCATCAAATGGATTTTTAGGTGCAAAATTGAAAGGGTTATGATTTTTAAAAGTAAGGAGGAAAAAAACGAAAGTGCAAAAACTGAAAAACCCTGTATCCTTAAGGGGTTAACACACATAGGTGTAGACAATTGTCGAAAGAACAGATTTTGCTAACACATTGCTTAGGGTAGGTTCTCACTATGCTAGTGCATAGAAAGCAATACAGTTAGCAATAAAGTTAGTACAGGGCCGGAAGGGCCTACCGGGATACCGGGGCAATTCCCGGTAGGCTGCCCGCTCTGTGGGCCGGCAGCAGCTGGCCCGTGCTTGGCTGCCCAATGCGGAGAGTAGGACAGGCCGGCCGCCTCCTGACTTGTCCGCTGCCGTCACCATTTTATTTTATTTTAATCAGTTACTGGGGCCGGGCTTGCTCTAGCTGTGCCCCGATCGGCCACCAGAGGGCACACTAAGTAGCGCCAACAGGGAGGAGCAGCACTTCAGCCTGTGATATGACCCTGGTATACATGACTAGCAGGTGCACAAACGTAGTGTGAATCGATCCGTAATTGCTGTCAAGGTTTGGCTGAACTGCTAGGTGTTTTTACACTCTGCTGTCTTTCTTTCTCTGTTTGACGCTTGCTCAGGTGAGAATTAAAGGGGTACTCCACTGGAAAACATTTTTTTTTAAATCAACTGATGCCAGAAAGTTAAACAAATTTGTAAATTACGTCTATTAAAAAATCGAAATCCTTCCGGGACTTATTAGCTGCTGTATGCTCCACAGGAAGTTATTTTCTTTTTGAATATCCTTTCTGTCTGACCACAGTGCTCTCTGCTGACACCTCTGTCCATTTTAGGAAGTGTCCGGAGCAGGATATGTTTGCTATGGGATTTTCTCTTACTCTGAACAGTTCCTAAAATGGCAATGGATATTTGGCTTCAGAAAAATCCGGCTCACGGCGCTGATCGACCAATCAGGTAGATTGACTAAAAGAGGATTTATTGACCAGAATGCAATGCGCTTTGCTGCGCATGCGCAGCAAAACACATTGCATTCTGGTCAATAAATCCTCTTTTAGTCAATCTACCTGTTTGGTCGATCAGCGCTGTGTGCCGGATTTTTCTGAAGCCAAATATCCATTGTCGTATATATCCCGGAGGGCAGCAGACGACCTAGCTTAGACACCTTTTCCATTGTTGTGTATGTGACTACACAACCACCCAGGGTGAGCAGTTAATTTATATGTCAATCTCACTCTTTGGGTCCACCGCTGGGATCTCCCTTGATCTCCATGCCGCAGCAGCATTCTATGCTGGGCTGCTTCTCCAGTCTCGGAAATCTTTTGGAAACCTCTGTCCAAGACTGGAGATGTGACGTCATGGCATGCCCTCTCGTGAGGTCATAGACATGAATGGAGGTGGTGTGATGGCTGTCACGCCCACTCCCATGGTCTTGTATTGAGGGGGCAGCGTGTGATGTCATGAGGGGAGGGGCCGTGATGTCACGATTCTCCGGCCCCTGTATCGCTTGTCATCAGGCACGAAGTTTGCTCCGTACAGCAGATGACAGGGGGCTCTGCAGGAGAGATCGCGGAAGTTCCCAGCGGCGGGATCCCCGCGATCAGACATCTTATTCCCTATCCTTTGGATAGGGCATAAGATGTCTAGGGTCGGAGTACCCCTTTAAAGTCACAATTTCATTTATGCATTTTTGTTATTTCCTCTTCATCTTCACTTTTCAATTTTTTAATCTTTAGACCCATATGAGTGCTTGTTTTTTGCACGACCAATTGTACTTCATAATGACACATTTCAATTTACCAAAAAATGTACGGCGCGGCAATTTTTTTTTTTATTTGTGTGAGGAAATTGATAAGAAAACAACAATTTTGCAACTTGGGAGTGTTTCGTTTTTACTTTGTATACTTTACAATAAAACTGTTTTCTTTCTTCTGTGGGTCAATATGATTAAAACTATACCCATGTGATATGCTATACTCTATTATTGTACTGCTTTTAGACAAAACTCAAACTTTTTAAACAAAATTTGTATGTTTAAGATTGTCCTATTCAGACCGTTCTCATTTTAACGTTCTCATTTTTTCATATGCAGGGCTGTATGAGGGCTCATTTTTTGCACCGTGTTCCATAGGCTTTATTGGTAACACCTTTATGTGTATTAAATGCATGTATGTGACTTTGTGATCACTTTTTATTTTTTGGGGGGATTTGATGTGACTAAAAGGAGCAATTTTGATTTACATTTTTTTTACCTTTATGTTGTTCCTCATATGGGACCATTAACATTTTATTTGTAATAGTATGAACACGGTATTAAACCAAAATGAGTTTTTTTTCCCCCCACCTTCTGAGAAGGAGGCCATGGCTTTCCAACAGCAAACACTTGCCGAACCACTGTGTCCTTTCTCTGGCAAATACCATTAACCCAGACCTCATGGACTTTTGGGTCACCAGATTGGGAGTTCTGTCTTGTTCACCCTCCACTGTAGTATCAGAGAGAGTATTTAGCACATTTGTTCAAAAAAATTAGTCTTAGACCAGTGAGGATATTAAAACTCCTGTGCCTGATGCCACTAACTAGATATGCCATTGCTGCAGTTCTACTACCAAAACCCCTGTTGTCTACTGGTTATTAACCCCTTAAGGACCAGGCCAATTTTCACTGTAGGACCAGAGCGTTTTTTGCACATCTGACCACTTTCACTCTATGCATTAATAACTCTGGGATGCTTTTAGCTATCATTCTGATTCCGAGATTGTTTTTTCATGAAATATTCTACTTTATGGTTTTGGTCAAATTTTGTCGATACTTGCACCATTTCTTAGTGAAAAATTCAAAAATTTTATGAAAAAATTGAAAATATTGCATTTTTCTAACCTTGAAGCTCTCTGCATGTAAGGAAAATAAACATTCTAAATAAATTATATTTTGATTCACATATACAATTTGTCTACTTTATGTTTGCATCATAAAGCTGACATGTTTTTACTTTTGGAAGACATCAGAAGGCTTCAAAGTTCAGCAGCAATTTTCCAATTTTTCACCAAATTTTCAAAATCGGAATTTTTCATGGACCAGTTCAGGTTTGAAGTTGATTTGAAGGGCCTTCATATTAGAAATACCCCACAAATGACCCCATTATAAAAACGGCACCCCTCAAAGTATTCAAAATGACATTCAGTAGGTGTGTTAACCCTTTAGGTGTTTCACAGGAATAGCAGCAAAGTGAAAATTCTAAATCTTAATGTTCTTGTAGACCCAGCTTTTGAATTTTTACAAGAGGTAAAAGGAAAAAAAATCCTCTCAAAATGTGTAACCCAATTTCTCTCGAGTAAGAAAATACCTCATATGTGTATATCAAGTGTTCGGCGGGTGCTGTAGAGGGCTCAGAAGGGAGGGAGCGACAATTTTGGAGAGTGAGTTTTTCTGAAATTGTTTTTGGGGGGTATGTCACATTTAGGAAGCCCCTATGGTGCCAGAACAGCAAAAAAAAACAAACAAACAAACACATGGCATACTATTTTGGAAACTACACCTCTCAAGGAATGTAACGAGGGGTACAGGGAGCCTTAACACCTCACAGGTATTTCACGACTTTTTGTTATAGTCTGTTGTGTAAATAAAAAATGAAAAAAAAATATTTTTTTCACTAAAATGCTGGTTTTTCCCCAAATGTTACATTTTTACAAGGGGTAATAGGAGAAAATTACCCCCAAAATTCATAACCCCATTTCTTCTGAGTATGGAAATACCCCATGTGCGGACGTCAAGTGCTCTGTTGGCGCACTACAATGCTTAGAAGTGAAGGAGCGCCATTAAGCTTTTGAAAAGGGAATTTGTTTGGAATGGAAGTCAGGTGCCATGTGCATTTACAAAGCCCCCTGTGGTGCCAGAACAGTGGACCCCCCCCCCCACATGTGACACCATTTTGGAAACTACACCCCTCACAGAATTTAGTAAGGGGTGCAGTGAGTATTTACACCCCACTGGCATTTGTCAGATTTTTGGAACAGTGGGCTGTGCAAATGAAAAATTACAATTTTCATTTTCACGGATCACTGTTCCAAAAATCTGTCAGACCCCTGTGGGGCGTAAATGCTCACTGTACCCCTTATTACATTACATGAGGGGTGTAGTTTCCAAAATGGGGTCACATGTGGGTATTTATTTTTTTGCATTTATGTCAGAACCTCTGTAAAATCAGCCACCCCTGTGCAAATCACCAATTTAGGCCTCAAATGTACATAGTGCGCTCTCACTCCTGAGCATTGTTGTGCGCTTGCAGAGCATTTTACGCACACATATGTGGTATATCCGTACTCAGGAGAAATTGCGTTACAATTTATTTATTTTTTTTCCTTTTACCTCTTGTGAAAATAAAAAGTAAAGGACAACACCAGCATGTTAGTGTAAACATTTTTTTTTTTTTTACACTAACAGGCTGGTGTAGACCCCAACTTTTCTTTTTCATAAGGGGTAAAAGGAGAAAAAGCCCCCAAAATTTGTAGTGCAATACCCCTTATGTGGCCCTAAACTGTTTCCTTGAAATATGACAGGGCTCTGAAGTGAGAGAGTGCCATGCGCATTTGAGGACTATATTAGGGATTGCATAGGGGTGGACATAGGGGTATTCTACGCCAGTGATTCCCAAACAGGGTACCTTCAGTTGTTGCTAAACTCCCAGCATGCCTGGCCAGTCAGTGGCTGTCCGGAAATGCTGGAAGCTGTTGCAACAGCTGGAGGCTCCGTTTTGGAAACACTGCCGTACAATAAGTTTTTCATTTTTATTGGGGGGGGGGGGGGGACAGTGTAAGGGGGTGTATATGTTGTGTTTTACCCTTTATTATGTGTTAGTGTAGTGTTTTTAGGGTACATTCACACTGGCGGCGGTTTACAGTGAGCTTACCGCTAGGAGTATGCGCTGCAGCGAAAAATTTGCCGCAGCTCATACTTGAAGCAGGAAACTTACTGTAAACCTGCCTGTGTGAATGTACCCTGTACATTCACACGGGGGGGGGGGGGGGGGTGCAAACCTCCAGCTGTTTCAAAACTACAACTCCCAGCATGCACTGACAGACAGTGCATGCTGGGAGTTGTACTTTTGCCGAAGGGCATCCTGGGAGATGTAGTTATGCAACAGCTGGAGGTACACAACTACAACTCCCAGCATGCCGAGACAGCTGTTTGCTGTTAGGGCATGCAGGGATTTGCAGTTTTGCAACATCTGGAGGGCTACAATTTAGAGATCTCCAAACTGTGGACCTCCAGCTACAAATCCCAGCATGCCCTGACAGCAAACTGCTGTTTGGGCATGCTAGGAGTTGCAGTTTTGCAACATCTGGAGGGCCACAGTTAGAGATCACTGCCAGTGATCTCCAAACTGGGGCCCTCCAGCTGTTGCGAAACTACAAATCCCTGCATTCCCTAACAGCTGTCTGGTATAGTGGTCTCAAACTGTACCCTCCAGATGTTGCTAGGCAACTTACCGGCTTTCGTCGGATCCAGGGAGCCAGCCGCACGACATCGCCGGACTCCGATCTCCACCACCGATGGTCGCCCGCAGCCTCGCCCGCGGGGTAAGTGGACGTTGGCGCCGGTCCTCTGTCGGTTCCCCGTTCTGCCCCTCCTATTGTGGGTGGGCAGAACGGGGGAACCGAAAGTAAAGCCCCCCGCCCCCCGATCTGCTATTGGTGGTCGCGTTTAGACCACCAATAGCAGGGATAGGAGGGGTGGCACCCCTACCACCTCACTCCTATGCCTTCAGGGGGATCGTGGGTGTCATGGACAACCACGATCCCCGTTATACTCTGGGTCACTGGGTCACCATAGACCTGTATGACTCGGAATAGCCGCAAATTGCAAGTGTGAATTCACTTGCGATTTGCGGCGATTGCCGACATGGGGGGGGGGGGGGGGTGTCTGATGACCCCCTGGGATTTGCGCGGGGTGGCTGCTGATAGATATCAGCAGTCACCCCCATCTGGTCCCGGCCCGGCGCGTGGCAGAGACCGAAATTCCCACGGGCGTACAGGTACGCCCTTGGTCCTTAAGTACCAGGGTGCAAAGGCGTACCTGTACGCCCTTGGTCCTTAAGGGGTTAAGTCCACATCAGTTCACTACTCCTGCTGCCGCCTTTTACCACTGGACCTGCATATCTACAGATTCCCTCTCCAGTTATTTCTGCCATCACCCTAGCTGGTGCTAGAACTGCCAGGCCTACACAACTAGATATTTCATATATGTTATCTTCAAAAATGTCAGATAATTGGGCTTGGTAAATACTTATCAACTTGTATATAGTAAATTAGCACTCATAATAGGCAATAATATGCTTGTGTGAAATCAAGGTTCTTATCAAGGAATGTTAGGGCTCTGCCCCCCCTCTGTCGGTCCTGCTGGCCCTTCTTCTCACGTTGCGGGGCTCGCTCGCTTGCAAACCCCGCTCTGTTCCTTTTCTCCTGCCCGTCTCTGCTGGCACGTGCGTTTCTGCCTCCTAGGATGCGTGTGCTCCGACTTTTCTGAATTTAAAGGGGCAGTGCATCAATAATTGTTGCATGTCCCAAACCTACCCGATTTAGTTCTGGCACTTCCTCTTGTTCCCTGCTGGATCTTTGTGCCCTAATTGCCAAGAGAAAGCGTTTAAATTGTGTCTTGCCTTGCCGTGTATCTGATTCCATGCTATGTTTACTGACCTTGCTCCTGTGCCACCTGCATTCTGACCTCCCGCTATGTGACCTAACCTTGTTTCATTGCTGCTTGCCCTGACTTCCTGCGAGTCCTGACTACGTCTTTGCCTCATCCTTCCTGTGCCTCGTTATACAGCTGACACCCATAGCAGTCATCATGGGGTCATTACAGCACAGTGCATATGGGTTGAGCCCATGCTAATGTATTTATGGCATGGAGAGAATACAGAAGTTGCTTTCACCGCTTCTGTCTTCTTGTGCTCACATACATATCACTCAATGAGGACTGCGTGTGTATATCTATTGGTCCTGGTGGTCATGTGACTAGTCACTGATTGTGTAATGAGAAGGATGTTGGAGGCAGGAGGCTAACTAGGCTGTAACAGTGACAATGGTATTTGAAATAGGGCAGAATGCACCATTAGTTCTTATCCAATAACCCTATATGAGACATTTAATACATCAAAATTTATGGTACATAATGAGAAACACCAAACAAGTCTACTTATCGGTAGCACGGCGAAAATTAACATGAATGCCAGCAGTACCCACACACCCTCTCCTTTTTATTTTTTGGGCCAATCACAGTACTGCACTTATTCCTTTCTGCTATGCTATGACAGGATGACATAGTGGTAATAACAGTGCACTGGACTGAACAGTCTAGATGCCATATTGGTGGATAAGGGTGATAAATACACTGTTTTTTTCAAGATGCTATATGAGCAGAAAAGTAAGAAACAGCTGCACCACAGCAAGGAAGGGGTTAAACTAAGGACTGAACTGCTGTTGCTACTGCTGATGATAACAATAATGATGATGACACAAGGTAGGTGGTAGGGGAAGGTTGCATTCAGTAGGCAACACTGTGTACATACAGTAGTACTATCACTGGTATTTACACAAGGGACAGCATTCCAGAACTTTATTGGCAGTCAGAGATTAGAGAAAGCATTAATTTACCTTGTATTTACACCATGGACCCTCTAGAGGAGGCAGGAGGGCTCACAGATTGCAGGTACACAGTTCAGACTCTCAAAAGCGAAAGCTCGCCTCGCTTACTGTGTTGTTGCCTCTGTTACCTGAGACTGACTGAGCCTAACAACAGTCAGTGAACAGAAGGGAGACATCAAGTAGCCACAATTTCAGATCCTATCTGGGGTAAGTAATCTTTGATAAAAAAAAATATTTAAGGAATCACACAGGCTATCAAATGAGTTGTTTGAAAGGACAGTGACAATTTAAAAGGAATGTGTCATAAAATATAACATTGTTTTAATCAAGTTTTATGTTAAACAAAACTAAGCTGAGACCTCCTGTTCTGCACAGATCACTTCCCAAGAATGCCTTTCTTCTCATCACAGACAGGATTGCAGTGAAAGGGGACACCAGTAGAGAGATAACACTGGATCCACCACCATTCACAGCAGAAATCAGCACCCCCGATGTAGAATGACCTTTGAAAAGGTCAAAGAAAATGCCCAGAAGCATCTCTAATTCATCTAAATGCAAGCTCCTGTCCTGCTATAAAGCATGTCTCTAAATAATAAGACAGGCCAATCAAGATGGCAGCCCACATAATAAGGTACAAAATATCAAATAAAAATTACAGAACATAAACAGATTAGAAAAAAACATGTTTCTGCCTCTAATAAAAAATATAATCTAGGTGGCACATTCCCTTTAAGACTATTTTCAGATGATTGTCCAGCAGCTGTAACTTTACTTTCTCCTGAGGAAGATCAATACAATGAAAGTACCTTGAACGTTGGTAGAACTGGTACAGCTTTTGTTTCAAGATAATCAAAATTTGGTCAGTAGTCACTGTCCCTATTTTGTTGGTCTGTTATTCACAGACGTTTGCTTGTTAGCTTAATTTTTTTCTTTGGTACTTTTGCAGGTGGACTGGTATATGTTTACTTTGGTACTTTCTTTTACTTGTACTTGAATAAGACATTTGTAGATATTGACTAACTTTCTGTTACCCTAGCTCTGTGATCACTGACAAAGAACTTCACCTTGGTAAATGTGTAGAACTTTCCACCACTTACTTCTTATGCCCAATGCTAAGACACCTCATCCTAGGTGCATCTAGAAGAAGCTCCGCAGCTTAATAATGTGTTACCGGATCAGCACCAGAAGCAAGTGACTCTCTCTAATGCTGTTTCTTTCTTTCTTAAGCTTCTTCAGCTGTGAGTATATATACACACAGTTATAACTCCCTTAGTGGACACCTCCCAATATCGGACACCTCCCAATAGCATAGTCCCAAAAGACTTAGGGGGAGATTTATCAAAACCTGTGCAAAGGAAAAGTTGCCCAGTTGCCCATAGCAACCAATAAGATCCCTTCTTTCATTTTGCAGAGGCCTTGTTAAAAATGAAAGAAGCAAGCTGATTGGTTGCTATGGGCAACTGGACAACTTTTCCTTTGGACAGGTTTTGATAAATCTCCCCCTTAATTTATACCCTCCGAATAGCAGGCACTCCCAATAGCAGACACAGACACACTTGTGCGGACGTGTGAGCTTCCCAATAGCTGACAACCGGGCTTATCTGCCAGTCCTGCCTTGTGTCCTACTACACTAAAATGTACTCGCCCACATGTGGAAATGGACCAACCTGCTAAAAGAGTGTTGGGCAGCTGGCTGCCGCTTTAGAGAGAGGGGAGTGGATGTAGTAAGCAGTGCACGGTAGGAAAGAGGGTAGATCATAAGGAAGGGATGTTGAAAGCTCAGTGTGCGTGCAAATGCTGTGCTTCACTTTCAGCAGTAATGACACCAATAATCGGGTGAGGAAGAAAAACAAAGGTCAACCATGGCCCCCCATGAACGCAATTAATGCTTAAGAAGAAGGTAGATGTTATTCGAGAAAGTGAAAGCGAAAGAATAATAAATCATAACTTTTCCAAAATAATTGTTTAAGTTGTTGAGTTTTCCTTTCAAATACTTATTACAGTGCAAAATTATTTCTTTATAATTTTGCATTTTATTGTGTTTTATAGATAATAACACTTTGGAGTGAGTATAGTATTCGATTATTTAGAAAGATTTTTAAGCCTTTTTTTCTTCCCAATAGCAGACAGTGTCCACTATTGGGAGATTTTACTGTATATATTTGCAGCAGGACTATTTAGGCAGATTGTCTTGAATTCTGATTGTAGAAAGGACTAGGAAATTGTGGCCTATTTGACCAAAGGTCAGGGCTAGACTCACTACCCAAAGACATATTGAATCCACCTCTAATCCTGGGCTATGGGGGTGGAGTGGTACATCTCCTGCATCAATTGGACAGGAGCTCCCTGCACATTTTATGTAAAGGCAATGCATCATAGTTTTGGATAACCCTTACCCACTGCACGCTGCAAGAAACTCAGTGTATGCATGTTTCATCATAGAAATACAAGAAAATATATATGTGTTAAAAACACAGTTATATAGACCTTTCAACACACATTTTACTGTCCAAAAAACCTTAACACACTACAGCCACCTGAGTAAAGTTTGGCATAGCAGCTGGTATAACTGTGCTGGGCAAACACAGGGTCATTAGACCTGTAGGTGGGCCGGGACTTGCAGCCATAATACGTAATAAAAAATGCAGGGTCTATTCACACGTACAGTATCCTGCACAGATTTCATGCGCAGGATTTGAAGCTGTGTTTAGTCATTTAGTTTACATTGAAATCTGCAGCATAAAATCGTGCACATCAAATCGGCACAGAATACTGTACGTGTGAATAGACCATTATGATGCTCATCTGAAACCAGCTCTAGGCTGGGTTCACACGTTGCGGCTGCTTGATGGTAGTGCATGCTGGGGGATGCTGTGTAGCTAAACCACAAGCCAACTGTCATTGTTTCACAATTAGGACAGATGAAGCTCATAAAAACTAATTTATATCAATTTGTGATAGACCTTTACCAGTTTGGCTGTGTGGTTCTTGGTCACGAAGAACACTATAACCCGTAGCCATGATGTGTACATCCAGCCTTAGGGTAGGCCCACACGTGCCGTTTTCCTGCATATTTACTGCTGCGTATTTCCTACCCAAGTCAATGGGAAGCAAATTAGGCAGCTGATTTTGATACCCATTGACTTCAATGGGTAGGAAAATACGCAGCAGCAAATATGCAGCAAAATATGGCACTTGTGACCCTACCCTTAGATTATATTCACATGCAGTACAGAATTTTCAGCGATTGTCCCATTCATCTGAATGAGGTTTACAGAAATCCATGTGCTTGCTGACAAAATAGCTCCATTCAGATTAACCTCTTAAAGACTGAACATATGCCATATTTAAGGCGGTTATTATTTCAGCACTAAAATAAGGTGCTACAGGTTTTGCGATTTATGTGTAAAACATAAAAAAAAAAACAGCAACACATATCTGGTATCACCACATCTGTTTCAACCTCAACAATATATTATTTAGTTATTATTTATCCTGTACGGCCCAGAAAATGGAAAAGAAAAATATCAAAAAGTCTATCAAAAAAGGAACCCTGTGGTGACGCTAATTCATTCTGTTTCAAAAGTGTTTATATTATGCCAAAGTAGTAATATATATAAATTTGTTATCAATGTAGTCATAATTACGCCGAAAATTAGGTTATAATGTAATTTTTACTGTACAGTGAAGAACATTGATAAGTGAAAAAAAAAAAACGCGAAAAAGAAATGACAAAATCACATCTTTTTCCATGTCCCCTGAAAAAGGGTTAGTGAATGTTAACTAATATAAAGTTCACAATGATGCTATTAAAACGTGTAACTTGTCCTGCAAAAAACAAGTCCTCATATGCCTATAATAAAACATTTAAAATATACACCTCTTAAAAGGTGATTATGGGAAAGCGAAGAAATTTGGACATTATGGGCTAATATACATTACAGGGATGGGGTTAATTGAATAGGTTTTTATCAACAAATATACTGTTAAAAGTGAAATATAAATGCACTAATTGGGTGGGGTTTTTCATCTTCCATTTTTCTCTAAAAAGTAACACTGCCACACAGACAACCTATTGATTTGAATAGTCACTGTGTAATTCTAAATTTCTTCAGTGGTGGCACTATAGGGAAATTGAACACTTTTTTGTCAGGTTAAAATTGAAGCAATGAAATTGAAATTTAAGCTACAACCCATTGAATGACATCTTCTGTTTCCCTTCAACTATATATAGTAGGTGTATGTATAAACATGTGTATTAGGAATGTACAGCGCTGTTACAGTCTATAAGATCACCAGGAAAACTGTGTCACTTCGCTATACTGTCTCCTATTAGCATAAATGTTACGCCGAGCGCTCCGGGTCCCCGCTCCTCCCCGGAGCGCTCGCTTCACTCCCTCCGCTGCAGCGCTCCGGTCACGTCCTCTGACCCGGGGCGCTGCGATCCTGCTACCAGCCGGGATGCGATTCGCGATGCGGGTAGCGCCCGCTCGCGATGCGCACCCCGGCTCCCCTACCTGACTCGCTCCCCGTCTGTTCTGTCCCGGCGCGCGCGGCCCCGCTCCCTAGGGCGCGCGCGCGCCGGGTCTCTGCGATTTAAAGGGCCACTGCGCCGCTGATTGGCGCAGTGGTTCCAATTAGGGTTTTCACCTGTGCACTTCCCTATATTACCTCACTTCCCTTGCACTCCCTTGCCGGATCTTGTTGCCTTAGTGCCAGTGAAAGCGTTCCTTGTGTGTTCCTTGCCTGTGTTTCCAGACCTTCTGCCGTTGCCCCTGACTACGATCCTTGCTGCCTGCCCCGACCTTCTGCTACGTCCGACCTTGCTTCTGCCTACTCCCTTGTACCGCGCCTATCTTCAGCAGCCAGAGAGGTGAGCCGTTGCTAGTGGATACGACCTGGTCACTACCGCCGCAGCAAGACCATCCCGCTTTGCGGCGGGCTCTGGTGAAAACCAGTAGTGGCTTAGAACCGGTCCACTAGCACGGTCCACGCCAATCCCTCTCTGGCACAGAGGGTCCACTACCTGCCAGCCGGCATCGTGACAGTAGATCCGGCCATGGATCCCGCTGAAGTTCCTCTGCCAGTTGTCGCTGACCTCACCACGGTGGTCGCCCAGCAGTCACAACAGATAGTGCAACAAGGCCAACAGCTGTCTCAACTGACCGTTATGCTACAACAGTTGCTACCACAGCTTCAGCAGTCATCTCCTCCGCCAGCTCCTGCACCTCCTCCGCAGCGAGTGGCCGCTCCTGGGATACGCTTATCCTTGCCGGATAAATTTGATGGGGACTCTAAGTTTTGCCGTGGCTTTCTTTCCCAATGTTCCCTGCATCTGGAGATGATGTCGGACCTGTTTCCCACTGAAAGGTCTAAGGTGGCTTTCGTAGTCAGTCTTCTGTCCGGAAAAGCCCTGTCATGGGCCACACCGCTCTGGGACCGCAATGACCCCGTCACTGCCTCTGTACACTCCTTCTTCTCGGAAATCCGAAGTGTCTTTGAGGAACCTGCCCGAGCCTCTTCTGCTGAGACTGCCCTGTTGAACCTGGTCCAGGGTAATTCTTCCGTTGGCGAGTATGCCGTACAATTCCGTACACTTGCTTCAGAATTGTCCTGGAATAATGAGGCCCTCTGCGCGACCTTCAAAAAAGGCCTATCCAGCAACATTAAAGATGTTCTGGCCGCACGAGAAATTCCTGCTAATCTACATGAACTTATTCACCTAGCCACTCGCATTGACATGCGTTTTTCTGAAAGGCGTCAGGAACTCCGCCAAGATATGGACTCTGTTCGCACGAGGCGTTTCGTCTCCTCGGCTCCTCTCTCCTCTGGTCCCCTGCAATCTGTTCCTGTGCCTCCCGCCGTGGAGGCTATGCAGGTCGACCGGTCTCGCCTGACACCTCAAGAGAGGACACGACGCCGTATGGAGAACCTCTGCCTGTACTGTGCTAGTACCGAACACTTCCTGAGGGATTGTCCTATCCGTCCTCCCCGCCTGGAAAGACGTACGCTGACTCCGCACAAAGGTGAGACAGTCCTTGATGTCTACTCTGCTTCTCCACGTCTTACTGTGCCTGTGCGGATGTCTGCCTCTGCCTTCTCCTTCTCTACAGTGGCCTTCTTGGACTCTGGATCTGCAGGAAATTTTATTTTGGCCTCTCTCGTCAACAGGTTCAACATCCCTGTGACCAGTCTCGCCAGACCCCTCTACATCAATTGTGTAAATAATGAAAGATTGGACTGTACCATACGTTTCCGCACGGAGCCCCTTCTTATGAGCATCGGATCTCATCATGAGAGGATTGAACTTTTGGTCCTCCCCAATTGCACCTCGGAGATTCTCCTTGGACTTCCCTGGCTTCAACTTCATTCCCCAACCCTGGATTGGTCCACTGGGGAGATCAAGAGTTGGGGGTCCTCTTGTTCCAAGAACTGTCTAAAACCGGTTCCCAGTAACCCTTGCCGTAACTCTGTGGTTCCTCCAGTAACCGGTCTCCCTAAGGCCTATATGGACTTCGCGGATGTTTTCTGCAAAAAACAAGCTGAGACTCTACCTCCTCACAGGCCTTATGATTGCCCTATCGACCTCCTCCCGGGTACTACTCCACCCCGGGGCAGAATTTATCCTCTCTCTGCCCCAGAGACTCTTGCCATGTCCGAATACGTCCAGGAGAATCTAAAAAAGGGCTTTATCCGTAAATCCTCCTCTCCTGCCGGAGCCGGATTTTTCTTTGTGTCCAAAAAAGATGGCTCCCTACGTCCTTGCATTGACTACCGCGGTCTTAATAAAATCACGGTTAAGAACCGCTACCCCTTACCCCTCATCTCTGAACTCTTTGATCGCCTCCAAGGTGCCCACATCTTCACTAAATTGGACTTAAGAGGCGCCTATAACCTCATCCGCATCAGAGAGGGGGACGAGTGGAAAACGGCATTTAACACCAGAGATGGACACTTTGAGTATCTGGTCATGCCCTTTGGACTGTGCAATGCCCCTGCCGTCTTCCAAGACTTTGTCAATGAAATTTTTCGTGATCTGTTATACTCCTGTGTTGTGGTATATCTGGACGATATCCTAATTTTTTCTGCCAATCTAGAAGAACACCGCCAGCATGTCCGTATGGTTCTTCAGAGACTTCGTGACAACCAACTCTATGCCAAAATTGAGAAATGTCTGTTTGAATGCCAATCTCTTCCTTTTCTAGGATATTTGGTCTCTGGCCAGGGACTACAGATGGATCCAGACAAACTCTCTGCCGTCTTAAATTGGCCACGCCCCTCCGGACTCCGTGCTATCCAACGCTTTTTGGGGTTCGCCAATTATTACAGGCAATTTATTCCACATTTTTCTACCATTGTGGCTCCTATCGTGGCTTTAACCAAGAAAAATGCTGATCCCAAGTCCTGGCCTCCTCAAGCAGAAGACTCCTTTAAACGACTCAAGTCTGCCTTTTCTTCGGCTCCCGTGCTCTCCAGACCTGACCCTTCCAAACCCTTCCTATTGGAGGTTGATGCCTCCTCAGTAGGAGCTGGAGCTGTTCTTCTACAAAAAAATCCTTCCGGGCATGCTGTCACTTGTGGTTTTTTCTCTAGGACCTTCTCTCCTGCGGAGAGGAACTACTCCATCGGGGATCGAGAGCTTCTAGCCATTAAATTAGCACTTGAGGAATGGAGGCATCTGCTGGAGGGATCAAGATTTCCTGTTATTATCTACACCGACCACAAGAACCTCTCCTACCTCCAGTCGGCCCAACGGCTGAATCCTCGCCAGGCCCGGTGGTCTCTGTTCTTTGCCCGATTTAATTTTGAGATTCACTTTCGTCCTGCCGATAAGAACATTAGGGCCGATGCTCTCTCTCGTTCCTCGGATGCCTCAGAAGTTGATCTCCCTCCGCAACACATCATTCCACCTGACTGCCTGATCTCCACTTCTCCTGCCTCCATCAGGCAGACTCCTCCAGGAAAGACCTTTGTTTCTCCACGCCAACGCCTCGGAATCCTCAAATGGGGTCACTCCTCCCATCTCGCAGGTCATGCGGGCATCAAGAAATCTGTGCAACTCATCTCCCGCTTCTATTGGTGGCCGACTCTGGAGACGGATGTTGGGGACTTTGTGCGAGCCTGCACTATCTGTGCCCGGGATAAGACTCCTCGCCAGAAGCCCGCTGGTTTTCTTCATCCTCTGCCTGTCCCCGAACAGCCTTGGTCTCTGATTGGTATGGATTTTATTACTGATTTACCCCCTTCCCGTGGCAACACCGTTATTTGGGTGGTCGTTGATCGATTCTCCAAAATGGCACATTTCATCCCTCTTCCTGGTCTTCCTTCTGCGCCTCAGTTGGCTAAACAATTTTTTGTACACATTTTTCGTCTTCACGGGTTGCCTACGCAGATTGTCTCGGATAGAGGGGTCCAATTCGTGTCTAAATTCTGGAGGGCTCTCTGTAAACAACTCAAGATTAAATTAAATTTTTCCTCTGCATATCATCCCCAGTCCAATGGACAAGTAGAAAGAATTAACCAGATCCTGGGTGATTATTTGCGACATTTTGTTTCCTCCCGCCAGGATGACTGGGCAGATCTCCTTCCATGGGCCGAATTTTCGTATAACTTCAGGGTCTCTGAATCTTCCTCCAAATCCCCATTTTTCGTGGTGTACGGCCGTCACCCTCTTCCCCCCCTCCCTACCCCCTTGCCCTCTGGTCTGCCCGCTGTGGATGAAATTTCTCGTGACCTTTCCATTATATGGAGAGAGACCCAAAATTCTCTCTTACAGGCTTCTTCACGCATGAAGAGGTTCGCGGATAAGAAAAGAAGAGCTCCCCCCGTTTTTTCCCCTGGAGACAAGGTATGGCTCTCCGCTAAATATGTCCGCTTCCGTGTCCCTAGCTACAAGTTGGGACCACGCTATCTTGGTCCTTTCAAAATTTTGTGTCAAATTAATCCTGTCTCTTATAAACTTCTTCTTCCTCCTTCTCTTCGTATCCCTAATGCCTTTCACGTCTCTCTTCTCAAACCACTCATCCTCAACCGTTTTTCTCCCAAATCTGTTCCTCCCACTCCTGTTTCCGGCTCCTCGGACGTCTTCTCGGTCAAGGAAATTTTGGCTGCCAAAAAGGTCAGAGGGAAAAATTTTTTTTTAGTAGACTGGGAGGGTTGTGGTCCTGAAGAGAGATCCTGGGAACCTGAGGACAACATCCTTGACAAAAGTCTGCTCCTCAGGTTCTCAGGCTCCAAGAAGAGGGGGAGACCCAAGGGGGGGGGTACTGTTACGCCGAGCGCTCCGGGTCCCCGCTCCTCCCCGGAGCGCTCGCTTCACTCCCTCCGCTGCAGCGCTCCGGTCACGTCCTCTGACCCGGGGCGCTGCGATCCTGCTACCAGCCGGGATGCGATTCGCGATGCGGGTAGCGCCCGCTCGCGATGCGCACCCCGGCTCCCCTACCTGACTCGCTCCCCGTCTGTTCTGTCCCGGCGCGCGCGGCCCCGCTCCCTAGGGCGCGCGCGCGCCGGGTCTCTGCGATTTAAAGGGCCACTGCGCCGCTGATTGGCGCAGTGGTTCCAATTAGGGTTTTCACCTGTGCACTTCCCTATATTACCTCACTTCCCTTGCACTCCCTTGCCGGATCTTGTTGCCTTAGTGCCAGTGAAAGCGTTCCTTGTGTGTTCCTTGCCTGTGTTTCCAGACCTTCTGCCGTTGCCCCTGACTACGATCCTTGCTGCCTGCCCCGACCTTCTGCTACGTCCGACCTTGCTTCTGCCTACTCCCTTGTACCGCGCCTATCTTCAGCAGCCAGAGAGGTGAGCCGTTGCTAGTGGATACGACCTGGTCACTACCGCCGCAGCAAGACCATCCCGCTTTGCGGCGGGCTCTGGTGAAAACCAGTAGTGGCTTAGAACCGGTCCACTAGCACGGTCCACGCCAATCCCTCTCTGGCACAGAGGGTCCACTACCTGCCAGCCGGCATCGTGACAATAAAATACTGTCTACAAGGTTTATGGCAAAGACGGCACACTTCCTTAAATTTTGTAAACCTTAAAATACCTAAAATCTATAAAATGTTGCCCAAAATGTTACCAAGAAATTAAGCAAAACTATTTAAATACATTTTGGCATGTATATTTTATTCATTTATATAGCACTGTCCTATATTGCATTTCTGTACAAAAATATTGCTTAAGGGTGCGGTCACACGTACGCAGATTTGATGAGCAGGATTTTCTGCTGCAGATTTCAATGTAAACTGAATGACTGAGCACAGCTTCTAATCAGCAGTTACAAATCCTGCACATCAAATCTGCACAGGATCATGTATGTGTGAACGTACCCTAAAATTGACATAATCTATAGCCTATCCATTTAAATGCTGCACATCCCTTGGATATCAAAAGTCATGTGAAATAGTCTGCAGAGTGCTCCAACTTTGTGTCTGAGGTTGAACTCAATGGACTTATCTTTTTTCAACATTACAAACTGTGTTACTATGAAAAATTGTGTATTTATTCAGCCCATGCTAAGTATCTTTATTTATTTCTTTGGAGTTGTGGTTATGCAACGGCTGGAGAGCCACAGGTTGGGGAACACTGATCTACCCTATCTATCTATCTATCTATCTATCTATCTATCTATCTATCTCATATCTATCTATCTATCTATCTCATATCTATCTATCTATCTATCTATCTATCTATCTCATATCTATCTATCTATCTATCTATCTATCTCATATCTATCTATCTATCTATCTATCTATCTATCTCATATCTATCTATCTATCTATCTATCTCTCTCATATCTATCTATCATCTATCTATCTATCTCATATCTATCTATCTATCTATCTATCATCTATCTATATATCTCATATTTATCTATTTCATATCTATCTATCTATCTATCTATCTATCTATCTATCTATCTATCATCTATCTATCTCCTATCTATCTATCTATCTATCTATCTATCTTCTATCTATCTCCTATCTATCTATCTATCTATCTATCTATCTAATGAAGAAATAGCAGCACTCAAGTTCCGTGGAAATAGTGTATGACTTTATTCAACCAAACATCTGATAAGCAACGTTTCAGCCGTCTCGCACGGCCTTTGACAAAGGCTGCTGTTTCTTCATTGGATTTACTGGAGCTGTGACCGGGTTTACCATCCAGCACCAGACTACACCTAGCAGTGCTGCCCGCTTTTCTACAATATCTATCTACCTATCTAGTAATCCAAAAAGAAACAGCACTCCCTTGAGCTCAATATCCGTGGGTGCACGCAGAACCAGACCTTGGTCAGGGGTCCCAATTCACAGAAAGTTCATATAAATCTGCAGCACACAGGTCCAATATGGTGAAAAAGAAAACACTTTATTCCATTATGTGAATGTCATACAGCAACGTTTCTGCTGGCTCTCCCAGCCTTTCTCAAGCTTGAGAAAGGCTGGGAGAGCCAGCAGAAACGTCGCTGTATAACATTCACATAATGGAATAAAGTTTTTTCTTTTTCACCATATTGGACCTGTGTGCTGCGGATTTATATGAACTATCTACCTATCTATCTATATCATATCTATCTATCATATCTATCTATCTATCTATCTCATATCTTTCTATCATCTATCTAATCTCTACAATATCTCACAGTACATGTCTAAAATATTGCTGAGGATCTTTTTTTCTTTTCCTTTCTTTCTTTCTTTCTTTCTCCTACCTTTTGTATACAATATCTTTCTATAATATCTCACAATACATGTCTGAAAAATTGCTGAGGATATTTCTTTCTTTCTTCCTTCCTTTCTTTCTCTTGCCGTTTTTATATCTACAATATCTTACCTCTTTCTATTTACCTATCAATCTCATCTCTACAGTATCTCGCAGTATATCTATTATCTACATTATCTATGTCTAATATCTTTTTTCTTTCTTTCTTGTCCAGTCCTCTCTTGTAATAAAATTGGACACGAAGACATTCCCTTAGTACTCGAGCATGTCACTGGTGACGTAGAAGTAGCATCAAGGATATAAGAAAGCATCTGGGAGATCTCTTACATACAACATTTTTCTGCAGCAAGTCTCATGCCAGTTCCCCTTTTTTTTCTGCCTAAGTACACAGCAGGG
>NW_026609603.1:0-28166 GCF_029499605.1 Hyla sarda | reverse complement strand
AAACGTAAAAAAACGTGAAAAAAAAGTAAGAGGAAGAGAAGGGAAAAAAAGGTGGAAATGGGTTTAAAAGTGATTTCGGCGGAGAAATATATATATATATATATATATATATATATATATATATATATATATACGCGCACACACACACATATATATAAACGTATTCTCCGTTGAGATATTGCAGCCGCTGCTGTGTCCAGGCCCAGGAGCCTTAGCACTGTGCTGTGATGTCACTCAATACCACTGACATCACTAGGTGTAAACAACATCTCTCCTTTGCTGTGTATGTGACTATGGAGCTGTTTGGTGATGTCGTCTATTATGGCCTTCATAGAAGCAACAGGAGATTGTTGCATCCATCTTGAACCCTCAGAACTACAGTGCTATGATGTCACTCACTTCCACAGGCCTTGCAGAGTGTAAACAACAACAACCCAGCTTTGTTGTGTATGTAACCATAGGGATTTGTGATGTCACCTAGAACCTTCACAGCAGCGACAGCTTTATGAGGAGCATCAGCACTGCTCTGCCTGAGCAGAACCATCACCGCCATAGGTTGTCAAATAACCCGGATTTAACCCACACAGGTAAGTCCAATGGGGTGCAGGCATGTCCTCTATGCTTACAGCTTCCCGTGGGTGTTGGTTTGATACCGTTTGGGGGACAGCCAAGGAGGCATCTGCAGGCAACAAAGGTAGGTGTGTGCTTGTGTGTGTGTTTCCTATGCAGATCCTAAGCCCAGTGTCACATGCAAGTAGGAGGAGTAAGAAGGGTTCCTGGCAAATCCGGGTTATGGATTGCATTTAAAAAGGCCCCGTGGGAGTGCAATGGGCCCCTGTCTTGCTGCTTAGCAATAATGGTATGGGTTTAGGTTCTGCTGTGTGTACTGGTGGTTGACTGCCCCCCAGCCCAGAGTGTGCATGGAAAATTGTCTGGCAGCCTCCCTGACAGCAAGCAGTGATAGTGCCCATGAAGGGGACCTTGTTGGGCCCGCCCCTTTCACGGTTATCGCTTCTCGGCCTTTTGGCTAAGATCAAGTGTAGTATCTGTTCTTATCAGTTTAATATCTGATACGTCCCCTATCTGGGGACCATATATTAAATGGATTTTTGAGAACGGGGGCCGATTTCGAAGCTTGCTTCCGTCGCCCTATGCATTGACCCGATATGGCAGTATCTTCGGGTACAGTGCACCACCCCCTTACAGGGTTAAAAAGAAAGATTCCTACTTTCATTGCTACCTGCTTGCTGGCTAGCCAGCTAGCCAGCCCTGTGGGCCTTGCTGCTGCAGCCAAAAAACAAAAGGTGGTGCTGCTGCTGCTGCTTCTGCTGCTTCTGCTTGTGTCTGGCCGCTGTTGGAGCGTCCAGGCACAGGACTTCTGCTGCTGCTGACTAAATGGCCTCCTTAATTGGATCATTTGAGTAGCCAGCACACCTGTGCAGGTAGGGCATGACATGATAGGCAGCTGCCTTGATAGCGGGTGGGTGCTGAATGTTCCTAATTGACAAAATAAGATTAATGCTTATGAAGAAATATAAAATCTCATCCCTTCCCCAATATCGCGCCACACCCCTACCCCTTAATTCCCTGGTTGAACTTGATGGACATATGTCTTTTTTCGACCGTACTAACTATGTAACTATGTAACATAACATGGGGGGGGGGGGGGGGGGGGTCTCCTGGCTGTTCACACAGGTGTGTCATTGCTGTACATTGACCATGCATTGCTTCTGTGGTATTGCAAAGGCAAAGACAAATGCTTCCAGCCATCCATTGCACTAATGGATTGGTCATCAGCTGGCTGTCTATGTCCCGCATCAATATAGACCAAAGTACAGAGGGTTAGGCTATGCTATTGTGCACCTACCTGATGCATCAGAAGGTGCGAGGCCCTTGCTAAATTCTGTGCACAGACTTTGAGATCTATACTTTAGACTGTATCTAAACCTGCTCCAACATGGACTGACATTCTGGCCTACTTTCAGCCGATGCGACTTGTCTGTCGCTGAACAGTCGCTTTTTATGTATTCAGCACCTATGTATAATGTTGTAAAAATGCTCTAGAAGCTAAAGTCGCAGAAATGTCACACATATTTGGCCTGCAACTTTCTGTGCGACAAATTCAGACAGGAAAAATCAGTATAAATCCTTAGAAAATTATCCCCCAGTGTCTCCATCTGCTGGCGGTATTGAATAAGCATTGCTGCACTGATGGGGTATGCATTAGACGAAAAAAAAGAAGAAAAAGAAGAATAATACGCCCAGAAAAGAGGCGAAAAGGAGAAAAACGTAAAAAAACGTGAAAAAAAAGTAAGAGGAAGAGAAGGGAAAAAAAGGTGGAAATGGGTTTAAAAGTGATTTCGGCGGAGAAATATATATATATATATATATATATATATATATATATATACGCGCACACACACACATATATATAAACGTATTCTCCGTTGAGATATTGCAGCCGCTGCTGTGTCCAGGCCCAGGAGCCTTAGCACTGTGCTGTGATGTCACTCAATACCACTGACATCACTAGGTGTAAACAACATCTCTCCTTTGCTGTGTATGTGACTATGGAGCTGTTTGGTGATGTCGTCTATTACGGCCTTCATAGAAGCAACAGGAGATTGTTGCATCCATCTAGAACCCTCAGAACTACAGTGCTATGATGTCACTCACTTCCACAGGCCTTGCAGAGTGTAAACAACAACAACCCAGCTTTGTTGTGTATGTAACCATAGGGATTTGTGATGTCACCTAGAACCTTCACAGCAGCGACAGCTTTATGAGGAGCATCAGCACTGCTCTGCCTGAGCAGAACCATCACCGCCATAGGTTGTCAAATAACCCGGATTTAACCCACACAGGTAAGTCCAATGGGGTGCAGGCATGTCCTCTATGCTTACAGCTTCCCGTGGGTGTTGGTTTGATACCGTTTGGGGACAGCCAAGGAGGCATCTGCAGGCAACAAAGGTAGGTGTGTGCTTGTGTGTGTGTTTCCTATGCAGATCCTAAGCCCAGTGTCACATGCAAGTAGGAGGAGTAAGAAGGGTTCCTGGCAAATCCGGGTTATGGATTGCATTTAAAAAGGCCCCGTGGGAGTGCAATGGGCCCCTGTCTTGCTGCTTAGCAATAATGGTATGGGTTTAGGTTCTGCTGTGTGTACTGGTGGTTGACTGCCCCCCAGCCCAGAGTGTGCATGGAAAATTGTCTGGCAGCCTCCCTGACAGCAAGCAGTGATAGTGCCCATGAAGGGGACCTTGTTGGGCCCGCCCCTTTCACGGTTATCGCTTCTCGGCCTTTTGGCTAAGATCAAGTGTAGTATCTGTTCTTATCAGTTTAATATCTGATACGTCCCCTATCTGGGGACCATATATTAAATGGATTTTTGAGAACGGGGGCCGATTTCGAAGCTTGCTTCCGTCGCCCTATGCATTGACCCGATATGGCAGTATCTTCGGGTACAGTGCACCACCCCCTTACAGGGTTAAAAAGAAAGATTCCTACTTTCATTGCTACCTGCTTGCTGGCTAGCCAGCTAGCCAGCCCTGTGGGCCTTGCTGCTGCAGCCAAAAAACAAAAGGTGGTGCTGCTGCTGCTGCTTCTGCTGCTTCTGCTTGTGTCTGGCCGCTGTTGGAGCGTCCAGGCACAGGACTTCTGCTGCTGCTGACTAAATGGCCTCCTTAATTGGATCATTTGAGTAGCCAGCACACCTGTGCAGGTAGGGCATGACATGATAGGCAGCTGCCTTGATAGCGGGTGGGTGCTGAATGTTCCTAATTGACAAAATAAGATTAATGCTTATGAAGAAATATAAAATCTCATCCCTTCCCCAATATCGCGCCACACCCCTACCCCTTAATTCCCTGGTTGAACTTGATGGACATATGTCTTTTTTCGACCGTACTAACTATGTAACTATGTAACATAACATGGGGGGGGGGGGGGGGTCTCCTGGCTGTTCACACAGGTGTGTCATTGCTGTACATTGACCATGCATTGCTTCTGTGGTATTGCAAAGGCAAAGACAAATGCTTCCAGCCATCCATTGCACTAATGGATTGGTCATCAGCTGGCTGTCTATGTCCCGCATCAATATAGACCAAAGTACAGAGGGTTAGGCTATGCTATTGTGCACCTACCTGATGCATCAGAAGGTGCGAGGCCCTTGCTAAATTCTGTGCACAGACTTTGAGATCTATACTTTAGACTGTATCTAAACCTGCTCCAACATGGACTGACATTCTGGCCTACTTTCAGCCGATGCGACTTGTCTGTCGCTGAACAGTCGCTTTTTATGTATTCAGCACCTATGTATAATGTTGTAAAAATGCTCTAGAAGCTAAAGTCGCAGAAATGTCACACATATTTGGCCTGCAACTTTCTGTGCGACAAATTCAGACAGGAAAAATCAGTATAAATCCTTAGAAAATTATCCCCCAGTGTCTCCATCTGCTGGCGGTATTGAATAAGCATTGCTGCACTGATGGGGTATGCATTAGACGAAAAAAAAGAAGAAAAAGAAGAATAATACGCCCAGAAAAGAGGCGAAAAGGAGAAAAACGTAAAAAAACGTGAAAAAAAAGTAAGAGGAAGAGAAGGGAAAAAAAGGTGGAAATGGGTTTAAAAGTGATTTCGGCGGAGAAATATATATATATATATATATATATATATATATATATATATACGCGCACACACACACATATATATAAACGTATTCTCCGTTGAGATATTGCAGCCGCTGCTGTGTCCAGGCCCAGGAGCCTTAGCACTGTGCTGTGATGTCACTCAATACCACTGACATCACTAGGTGTAAACAACATCTCTCCTTTGCTGTGTATGTGACTATGGAGCTGTTTGGTGATGTCGTCTATTATGGCCTTCATAGAAGCAACAGGAGATTGTTGCATCCATCTAGAACCCTCAGAACTACAGTGCTATGATGTCACTCACTTCCACAGGCCTTGCAGAGTGTAAACAACAACAACCCAGCTTTGTTGTGTATGTAACCATAGGGATTTGTGATGTCACCTAGAACCTTCACAGCAGCGACAGCTTTATGAGGAGCATCAGCACTGCTCTGCCTGAGCAGAACCATCACCGCCATAGGTTGTCAAATAACCCGGATTTAACCCACACAGGTAAGTCCAATGGGGTGCAGGCATGTCCTCTATGCTTACAGCTTCCCGTGGGTGTTGGTTTGATACCGTTTGGGGACAGCCAAGGAGGCATCTGCAGGCAACAAAGGTAGGTGTGTGCTTGTGTGTGTGTTTCCTATGCAGATCCTAAGCCCAGTGTCACATGCAAGTAGGAGGAGTAAGAAGGGTTCCTGGCAAATCCGGGTTATGGATTGCATTTAAAAAGGCCCCGTGGGAGTGCAATGGGCCCCTGTCTTGCTGCTTAGCAATAATGGTATGGGTTTAGGTTCTGCTGTGTGTACTGGTGGTTGACTGCCCCCCAGCCCAGAGTGTGCATGGAAAATTGTCTGGCAGCCTCCCTGACAGCAAGCAGTGATAGTGCCCATGAAGGGGACCTTGTTGGGCCCGCCCCTTTCACGGTTATCGCTTCTCGGCCTTTTGGCTAAGATCAAGTGTAGTATCTGTTCTTATCAGTTTAATATCTGATACGTCCCCTATCTGGGGACCATATATTAAATGGATTTTTGAGAACGGGGGCCGATTTCGAAGCTTGCTTCCGTCGCCCTATGCATTGACCCGATATGGCAGTATCTTCGGGTACAGTGCACCACCCCCTTACAGGGTTAAAAAGAAAGATTCCTACTTTCATTGCTACCTGCTTGCTGGCTAGCCAGCTAGCCAGCCCTGTGGGCCTTGCTGCTGCAGCCAAAAAACAAAAGGTGGTGCTGCTGCTGCTGCTTCTGCTGCTTCTGCTTGTGTCTGGCCGCTGTTGGAGCGTCCAGGCACAGGACTTCTGCTGCTGCTGACTAAATGGCCTCCTTAATTGGATCATTTGAGTAGCCAGCACACCTGTGCAGGTAGGGCATGACATGATAGGCAGCTGCCTTGATAGCGGGTGGGTGCTGAATGTTCCTAATTGACAAAATAAGATTAATGCTTATGAAGAAATATAAAATCTCATCCCTTCCCCAATATCGCGCCACACCCCTACCCCTTAATTCCCTGGTTGAACTTGATGGACATATGTCTTTTTTCGACCGTACTAACTATGTAACTATGTAACATAACATGGGGGGGGGGGGGGGGGGGGTCTCCTGGCTGTTCACATAGGTGTGTCATTGCTGTACATTGACCATGCATTGCTTCTGTGGTATTGCAAAGGCAAAGACAAATGCTTCCAGCCATCCATTGCACTAATGGATTGGTCATCAGCTGGCTGTCTATGTCCCGCATCAATATAGACCAAAGTACAGAGGGTTAGGCTATGCTATTGTGCACCTACCTGATGCATCAGAAGGTGCGAGGCCCTTGCTAAATTCTGTGCACAGACTTTGAGATCTATACTTTAGACTGTATCTAAACCTGCTCCAACATGGACTGACATTCTGGCCTACTTTCAGCCGATGCGACTTGTCTGTCGCTGAACAGTCGCTTTTTATGTATTCAGCACCTATGTATAATGTTGTAAAAATGCTCTAGAAGCTAAAGTCGCAGAAATGTCACACATATTTGGCCTGCAACTTTCTGTGCGACAAATTCAGACAGGAAAAATCAGTATAAATCCTTAGAAAATTATCCCCCAGTGTCTCCATCTGCTGGCGGTATTGAATAAGCATTGCTGCACTGATGGGGTATGCATTAGACGAAAAAAAAGAAGAAAAAGAAGAATAATACGCCCAGAAAAGAGGCGAAAAGGAGAAAAACGTAAAAAAAACGTGAAAAAAAAGTAAGAGGAAGAGAAGGGAAAAAAAGGTGGAAATGGGTTTAAAAGTGATTTCGGCGGAGAAATATATATATATATATATATATATATATATATATATATATATATACGCGCACACACACACATATATATAAACGTATTCTCCGTTGAGATATTGCAGCCGCTGCTGTGTCCAGGCCCAGGAGCCTTAGCACTGTGCTGTGATGTCACTCAATACCACTGACATCACTAGGTGTAAACAACATCTCTCCTTTGCTGTGTATGTGACTATGGAGCTGTTTGGTGATGTCGTCTATTATGGCCTTCATAGAAGCAACAGGAGATTGTTGCATCCATCTAGAACCCTCAGAACTACAGTGCTATGATGTCACTCACTTCCACAGGCCTTGCAGAGTGTAAACAACAACAACCCAGCTTTGTTGTGTATGTAACCATAGGGATTTGTGATGTCACCTAGAACCTTCACAGCAGCGACAGCTTTATGAGGAGCATCAGCACTGCTCTGCCTGAGCAGAACCATCACCGCCATAGGTTGTCAAATAACCCGGATTTAACCCACACAGGTAAGTCCAATGGGGTGCAGGCATGTCCTCTATGCTTACAGCTTCCCGTGGGTGTTGGTTTGATACCGTTTGGGGACAGCCAAGGAGGCATCTGCAGGCAACAAAGGTAGGTGTGTGCTTGTGTGTGTGTTTCCTATGCAGATCCTAAGCCCAGTGTCACATGCAAGTAGGAGGAGTAAGAAGGGTTCCTGGCAAATCCGGGTTATGGATTGCATTTAAAAAGGCCCCGTGGGAGTGCAATGGGCCCCTGTCTTGCTGCTTAGCAATAATGGTATGGGTTTAGGTTCTGCTGTGTGTACTGGTGGTTGACTGCCCCCCAGCCCAGAGTGTGCATGGAAAATTGTCTGGCAGCCTCCCTGACAGCAAGCAGTGATAGTGCCCATGAAGGGGACCTTGTTGGGCCCGCCCCTTTCACGGTTGTCGCTTCTCGGCCTTTTGGCTAAGATCAAGTGTAGTATCTGTTCTTATCAGTTTAATATCTGATACGTCCCCTATCTGGGGACCATATATTAAATGGATTTTTGAGAACGGGGGCCGATTTCGAAGCTTGCTTCCGTCGCCCTATGCATTGACCCGATATGGCAGTATCTTCGGGTACAGTGCACCACCCCCTTACAGGGTTAAAAAGAAAGATTCCTACTTTCATTGCTGCTTGCTGGCTAGCCAGCTAGCCAGCCCTGTGGGCCTTGCTGCTGCAGCCAAAAAACAAAAGGTGGTGCTGCTGCTGCTGCTTCTGCTGCTTCTGCTTGTGTCTGGCCGCTGTTGGAGCGTCCAGGCACAGGACTTCTGCTGCTGCTGACTAAATGGCCTCCTTAATTGGATCATTTGAGTAGCCAGCACACCTGTGCAGGTAGGGCATGACATGATAGGCAGCTGCCTTGATAGCGGGTGGGTGCTGAATGTTCCTAATTGACAAAATAAGATTAATGCTTATGAAGAAATATAAAATCTCATCCCTTCCCCAATATCGCGCCACACCCCTACCCCTTAATTCCCTGGTTGAACTTGATGGACATATGTCTTTTTTCGACCGTACTAACTATGTAACTATGTAACATAACATGGGGGGGGGGTCTCCTGGCTGTTCACACAGGTGTGTCATTGCTGTACATTGACCATGCATTGCTTCTGTGGTATTGCAAAGGCAAAGACAAATGCTTCCAGCCATCCATTGCACTAATGGATTGGTCATCAGCTGGCTGTCTATGTCCCGCATCAATATAGACCAAAGTACAGAGGGTTAGGCTATGCTATTGTGCACCTACCTGATGCATCAGAAGGTGCGAGGCCCTTGCTAAATTCTGTGCACAGACTTTGAGATCTATACTTTAGACTGTATCTAAACCTGCTCCAACATGGACTGACATTCTGGCCTACTTTCAGCCGATGCGACTTGTCTGTCGCTGAACAGTCGCTTTTTATGTATTCAGCACCTATGTATAATGTTGTAAAAATGCTCTAGAAGCTAAAGTCGCAGAAATGTCACACATATTTGGCCTGCAACTTTCTGTGCGACAAATTCAGACAGGAAAAATCAGTATAAATCCTTAGAAAATTATCCCCCAGTGTCTCCATCTGCTGGCGGTATTGAATAAGCATTGCTGCACTGATGGGGTATGCATTAGACGAAAAAAAAGAAGAAAAAGAAGAATAATACGCCCAGAAAAGAGGCGAAAAGGAGAAAAACGTAAAAAAAACGTGAAAAAAAAGTAAGAGGAAGAGAAGGGAAAAAAAGGTGGAAATGGGTTTAAAAGTGATTTCGGCGGAGAAATATATATATATATATATATATATATATATATATATATATATATACGCGCACACACACACATATATATAAACGTATTCTCCGTTGAGATATTGCAGCCGCTGCTGTGTCCAGGCCCAGGAGCCTTAGCACTGTGCTGTGATGTCACTCAATACCACTGACATCACTAGGTGTAAACAACATCTCTCCTTTGCTGTGTATGTGACTATGGAGCTGTTTGGTGATGTCGTCTATTATGGCCTTCATAGAAGCAACAGGAGATTGTTGCATCCATCTAGAACCCTCAGAACTACAGTGCTATGATGTCACTCACTTCCACAGGCCTTGCAGAGTGTAAACAACAACAACCCAGCTTTGTTGTGTATGTAACCATAGGGATTTGTGATGTCACCTAGAACCTTCACAGCAGCGACAGCTTTATGAGGAGCATCAGCACTGCTCTGCCTGAGCAGAACCATCACCGCCATAGGTTGTCAAATAACCCGGATTTAACCCACACAGGTAAGTCCAATGGGGTGCAGGCATGTCCTCTATGCTTACAGCTTCCCGTGGGTGTTGGTTTGATACCGTTTGGGGACAGCCAAGGAGGCATCTGCAGGCAACAAAGGTAGGTGTGTGCTTGTGTGTGTGTTTCCTATGCAGATCCTAAGCCCAGTGTCACATGCAAGTAGGAGGAGTAAGAAGGGTTCCTGGCAAATCCGGGTTATGGATTGCATTTAAAAAGGCCCCGTGGGAGTGCAATGGGCCCCTGTCTTGCTGCTTAGCAATAATGGTATGGGTTTAGGTTCTGCTGTGTGTACTGGTGGTTGACTGCCCCCCAGCCCAGAGTGTGCATGGAAAATTGTCTGGCAGCCTCCCTGACAGCAAGCAGTGATAGTGCCCATGAAGGGGACCTTGTTGGGCCCGCCCCTTTCACGGTTGTCGCTTCTCGGCCTTTTGGCTAAGATCAAGTGTAGTATCTGTTCTTATCAGTTTAATATCTGATACGTCCCCTATCTGGGGACCATATATTAAATGGATTTTTGAGAACGGGGGCCGATTTCGAAGCTTGCTTCCGTCGCCCTATGCATTGACCCGATATGGCAGTATCTTCGGGTACAGTGCACCACCCCCTTACAGGGTTAAAAAGAAAGATTCCTACTTTCATTGCTGCTTGCTGGCTAGCCAGCTAGCCAGCCCTGTGGGCCTTGCTGCTGCAGCCAAAAAACAAAAGGTGGTGCTGCTGCTGCTGCTTCTGCTGCTTCTGCTTGTGTCTGGCCGCTGTTGGAGCGTCCAGGCACAGGACTTCTGCTGCTGCTGACTAAATGGCCTCCTTAATTGGATCATTTGAGTAGCCAGCACACCTGTGCAGGTAGGGCATGACATGATAGGCAGCTGCCTTGATAGCGGGTGGGTGCTGAATGTTCCTAATTGACAAAATAAGATTAATGCTTATGAAGAAATATAAAATCTCATCCCTTCCCCAATATCGCGCCACACCCCTACCCCTTAATTCCCTGGTTGAACTTGATGGACATATGTCTTTTTTCGACCGTACTAACTATGTAACTATGTAACATAACATGGGGGGGGGGTCTCCTGGCTGTTCACACAGGTGTGTCATTGCTGTACATTGACCATGCATTGCTTCTGTGGTATTGCAAAGGCAAAGACAAATGCTTCCAGCCATCCATTGCACTAATGGATTGGTCATCAGCTGGCTGTCTATGTCCCGCATCAATATAGACCAAAGTACAGAGGGTTAGGCTATGCTATTGTGCACCTACCTGATGCATCAGAAGGTGCGAGGCCCTTGCTAAATTCTGTGCACAGACTTTGAGATCTATACTTTAGACTGTATCTAAACCTGCTACCTGCTCCAACATGGACTGACATTCTGGCCTACTTTCAGCCGATGCGACTTGTCTGTCGCTGAACAGTCGCTTTTTATGTATTCAGCACCTATGTATAATGTTGTAAAAATGCTCTAGAAGCTAAAGTCGCAGAAATGTCACACATATTTGGCCTGCAACTTTCTGTGCGACAAATTCAGACAGGAAAAATCAGTATAAATCCTTAGAAAATTATCCCCCAGTGTCTCCATCTGCTGGCGGTATTGAATAAGCATTGCTGCACTGATGGGGTATGCATTAGACGAAAAAAAAGAAGAAAAAGAAGAATAATACGCCCAGAAAAGAGGCGAAAAGGAGAAAAACGTAAAAAAACGTGAAAAAAAAGTAAGAGGAAGAGAAGGGAAAAAAAGGTGGAAATGGGTTTAAAAGTGATTTCGGCGGAGAAATATATATATATATATATATATATATATATATATATATATATATACGCGCACACACACACATATATATAAACGTATTCTCCGTTGAGATATTGCAGCCGCTGCTGTGTCCAGGCCCAGGAGCCTTAGCACTGTGCTGTGATGTCACTCAATACCACTGACATCACTAGGTGTAAACAACATCTCTCCTTTGCTGTGTATGTGACTATGGAGCTGTTTGGTGATGTCGTCTATTATGGCCTTCATAGAAGCAACAGGAGATTGTTGCATCCATCTAGAACCCTCAGAACTACAGTGCTATGATGTCACTCACTTCCACAGGCCTTGCAGAGTGTAAACAACAACAACCCAGCTTTGTTGTGTATGTAACCATAGGGATTTGTGATGTCACCTAGAACCTTCACAGCAGCGACAGCTTTATGAGGAGCATCAGCACTGCTCTGCCTGAGCAGAACCATCACCGCCATAGGTTGTCAAATAACCCGGATTTAACCCACACAGGTAAGTCCAATGGGGTGCAGGCATGTCCTCTATGCTTACAGCTTCCCGTGGGTGTTGGTTTGATACCGTTTGGGGACAGCCAAGGAGGCATCTGCAGGCAACAAAGGTAGGTGTGTGCTTGTGTGTGTGTTTCCTATGCAGATCCTAAGCCCAGTGTCACATGCAAGTAGGAGGAGTAAGAAGGGTTCCTGGCAAATCCGGGTTATGGATTGCATTTAAAAAGGCCCCGTGGGAGTGCAATGGGCCCCTGTCTTGCTGCTTAGCAATAATGGTATGGGTTTAGGTTCTGCTGTGTGTACTGGTGGTTGACTGCCCCCCAGCCCAGAGTGTGCATGGAAAATTGTCTGGCAGCCTCCCTGACAGCAAGCAGTGATAGTGCCCATGAAGGGGACCTTGTTGGGCCCGCCCCTTTCACGGTTATCGCTTCTCGGCCTTTTGGCTAAGATCAAGTGTAGTATCTGTTCTTATCAGTTTAATATCTGATACGTCCCCTATCTGGGGACCATATATTAAATGGATTTTTGAGAACGGGGGCCGATTTCGAAGCTTGCTTCCGTCGCCCTATGCATTGACCCGATATGGCAGTATCTTCGGGTACAGTGCACCACCCCCTTACAGGGTTAAAAAGAAAGATTCCTACTTTCATTGCTACCTGCTTGCTGGCTAGCCAGCTAGCCAGCCCTGTGGGCCTTGCTGCTGCAGCCAAAAAACAAAAGGTGGTGCTGCTGCTGCTGCTTCTGCTGCTTCTGCTTGTGTCTGGCCGCTGTTGGAGCGTCCAGGCACAGGACTTCTGCTGCTGCTGACTAAATGGCCTCCTTAATTGGATCATTTGAGTAGCCAGCACACCTGTGCAGGTAGGGCATGACATGATAGGCAGCTGCCTTGATAGCGGGTGGGTGCTGAATGTTCCTAATTGACAAAATAAGATTAATGCTTATGAAGAAATATAAAATCTCATCCCTTCCCCAATATCGCGCCACACCCCTACCCCTTAATTCCCTGGTTGAACTTGATGGACATATGTCTTTTTTCGACCGTACTAACTATGTAACTATGTAACATAACATGGGGGGGTCTCCTGGCTGTTCACACAGGTGTGTCATTGCTGTACATTGACCATGCATTGCTTCTGTGGTATTGCAAAGGCAAAGACAAATGCTTCCAGCCATCCATTGCACTAATGGATTGGTCATCAGCTGGCTGTCTATGTCCCGCATCAATATAGACCAAAGTACAGAGGGTTAGGCTATGCTATTGTGCACCTACCTGATGCATCAGAAGGTGCGAGGCCCTTGCTAAATTCTGTGCACAGACTTTGAGATCTATACTTTAGACTGTATCTAAACCTGCTCCAACATGGACTGACATTCTGGCCTACTTTCAGCCGATGCGACTTGTCTGTCGCTGAACAGTCGCTTTTTATGTATTCAGCACCTATGTATAATGTTGTAAAAATGCTCTAGAAGCTAAAGTCGCAGAAATGTCACACATATTTGGCCTGCAACTTTCTGTGCGACAAATTCAGACAGGAAAAATCAGTATAAATCCTTAGAAAATTATCCCCCAGTGTCTCCATCTGCTGGCGGTATTGAATAAGCATTGCTGCACTGATGGGGTATGCATTAGACGAAAAAAAAGAAGAAAAAGAAGAATAATACGCCCAGAAAAGAGGCGAAAAGGAGAAAAACGTAAAAAAACGTGAAAAAAAAGTAAGAGGAAGAGAAGGGAAAAAAAGGTGGAAATGGGTTTAAAAGTGATTTCGGCGGAGTATATATATATATATATATATATATATATATATATATATATATATATATATATACGCGCACACACACACATATATATAAACGTATTCTCCGTTGAGATATTGCAGCCGCTGCTGTGTCCAGGCCCAGGAGCCTTAGCACTGTGCTGTGATGTCACTCAATACCACTGACATCACTAGGTGTAAACAACATCTCTCCTTTGCTGTGTATGTGACTATGGAGCTGTTTGGTGATGTCGTCTATTATGGCCTTCATAGAAGCAACAGGAGATTGTTGCATCCATCTAGAACCCTCAGAACTACAGTGCTATGATGTCACTCACTTCCACAGGCCTTGCAGAGTGTAAACAACAACAACCCAGCTTTGTTGTGTATGTAACCATAGGGATTTGTGATGTCACCTAGAACCTTCACAGCAGCGACAGCTTTATGAGGAGCATCAGCACTGCTCTGCCTGAGCAGAACCATCACCGCCATAGGTTGTCAAATAACCCGGATTTAACCCACACAGGTAAGTCCAATGGGGTGCAGGCATGTCCTCTATGCTTACAGCTTCCCGTGGGTGTTGGTTTGATACCGTTTGGGGACAGCCAAGGAGGCATCTGCAGGCAACAAAGGTAGGTGTGTGCTTGTGTGTGTGTTTCCTATGCAGATCCTAAGCCCAGTGTCACATGCAAGTAGGAGGAGTAAGAAGGGTTCCTGGCAAATCCGGGTTATGGATTGCATTTAAAAAGGCCCCGTGGGAGTGCAATGGGCCCCTGTCTTGCTGCTTAGCAATAATGGTATGGGTTTAGGTTCTGCTGTGTGTACTGGTGGTTGACTGCCCCCCAGCCCAGAGTGTGCATGGAAAATTGTCTGGCAGCCTCCCTGACAGCAAGCAGTGATAGTGCCCATGAAGGGGACCTTGTTGGGCCCGCCCCTTTCACGGTTATCGCTTCTCGGCCTTTTGGCTAAGATCAAGTGTAGTATCTGTTCTTATCAGTTTAATATCTGATACGTCCCCTATCTGGGGACCATATATTAAATGGATTTTTGAGAACGGGGGCCGATTTCGAAGCTTGCTTCCGTCGCCCTATGCATTGACCCGATATGGCAGTATCTTCGGGTACAGTGCACCACCCCCTTACAGGGTTAAAAAGAAAGATTCCTACTTTCATTGCTACCTGCTTGCTGGCTAGCCAGCTAGCCAGCCCTGTGGGCCTTGCTGCTGCAGCCAAAAAACAAAAGGTGGTGCTGCTGCTGCTGCTTCTGCTGCTTCTGCTTGTGTCTGGCCGCTGTTGGAGCGTCCAGGCACAGGACTTCTGCTGCTGCTGACTAAATGGCCTCCTTAATTGGATCATTTGAGTAGCCAGCACACCTGTGCAGGTAGGGCATGACATGATAGGCAGCTGCCTTGATAGCGGGTGGGTGCTGAATGTTCCTAATTGACAAAATAAGATTAATGCTTATGAAGAAATATAAAATCTCATCCCTTCCCCAATATCGCGCCACACCCCTACCCCTTAATTCCCTGGTTGAACTTGATGGACATATGTCTTTTTTCGACCGTACTAACTATGTAACTATGTAACATAACATGGGGGGGGGGGGGGGGGGTCTCCTGGCTGTTCACACAGGTGTGTCATTGCTGTACATTGACCATGCATTGCTTCTGTGGTATTGCAAAGGCAAAGACAAATGCTTCCAGCCATCCATTGCACTAATGGATTGGTCATCAGCTGGCTGTCTATGTCCCGCATCAATATAGACCAAAGTACAGAGGGTTAGGCTATGCTATTGTGCACCTACCTGATGCATCACAAGGTGCGAGGCCCTTGCTAAATTCTGTGCACAGACTTTGAGATCTATACTTTAGACTGTATCTAAACCTGCTCCAACATGGACTGACATTCTGGCCTACTTTCAGCCGATGCGACTTGTCTGTCGCTGAACAGTCGCTTTTTATGTATTCAGCACCTATGTATAATGTTGTAAAAATGCTCTAGAAGCTAAAGTCGCAGAAATGTCACACATATTTGGCCTGCAACTTTCTGTGCGACAAATTCAGACAGGAAAAATCAGTATAAATCCTTAGAAAATTATCCCCCAGTGTCTCCATCTGCTGGCGGTATTGAATAAGCATTGCTGCACTGATGGGGTATGCATTAGACGAAAAAAAAGAAGAAAAAGAAGAATAATACGCCCAGAAAAGAGGCGAAAAGGAGAAAAACGTAAAAAAACGTGAAAAAAAAGTAAGAGGAAGAGAAGGGAAAAAAAGGTGGAAATGGGTTTAAAAGTGATTTCGGCGGAGAATATATATATATATATATATATATATATATATATATATATACGCGCACACACACACATATATATAAACGTATTCTCCGTTGAGATATTGCAGCCGCTGCTGTGTCCAGGCCCAGGAGCCTTAGCACTGTGCTGTGATGTCACTCAATACCACTGACATCACTAGGTGTAAACAACATCTCTCCTTTGCTGTGTATGTGACTATGGAGCTGTTTGGTGATGTCGTCTATTATGGCCTTCATAGAAGCAACAGGAGATTGTTGCATCCATCTAGAACCCTCAGAACTACAGTGCTATGATGTCACTCACTTCCACAGGCCTTGCAGAGTGTAAACAACAACAACCCAGCTTTGTTGTGTATGTAACCATAGGGATTGTGATGTCACCTAGAACCTTCACAGCAGCGACAGCTTTATGAGGAGCATCAGCACTGCTCTGCCTGAGCAGAACCATCACCGCCATAGGTTGTCAAATAACCCGGATTTAACCCACACAGGTAAGTCCAATGGGGTGCAGGCATGTCCTCTATGCTTACAGCTTCCCGTGGGTGTTGGTTTGATACCGTTTGGGGACAGCCAAGGAGGCATCTGCAGGCAACAAAGGTAGGTGTGTGCTTGTGTGTGTGTTTCCTATGCAGATCCTAAGCCCAGTGTCACATGCAAGTAGGAGGAGTAAGAAGGGTTCCTGGCAAATCCGGGTTATGGATTGCATTTAAAAAGGCCCCGTGGGAGTGCAATGGGCCCCTGTCTTGCTGCTTAGCAATAATGGTATGGGTTTAGGTTCTGCTGTGTGTACTGGTGGTTGACTGCCCCCCAGCCCAGAGTGTGCATGGAAAATTGTCTGGCAGCCTCCCTGACAGCAAGCAGTGATAGTGCCCATGAAGGGGACCTTGTTGGGCCCGCCCCTTTCACGGTTATCGCTTCTCGGCCTTTTGGCTAAGATCAAGTGTAGTATCTGTTCTTATCAGTTTAATATCTGATACGTCCCCTATCTGGGGACCATATATTAAATGGATTTTTGAGAACGGGGGCCGATTTCGAAGCTTGCTTCCGTCGCCCTATGCATTGACCCGATATGGCAGTATCTTCGGGTACAGTGCACCACCCCCTTACAGGGTTAAAAAGAAAGATTCCTACTTTCATTGCTACCTGCTTGCTGGCTAGCCAGCTAGCCAGCCCTGTGGGCCTTGCTGCTGCAGCCAAAAAACAAAAGGTGGTGCTGCTGCTGCTGCTTCTGCTGCTTCTGCTTGTGTCTGGCCGCTGTTGGAGCGTCCAGGCACAGGACTTCTGCTGCTGCTGACTAAATGGCCTCCTTAATTGGATCATTTGAGTAGCCAGCACACCTGTGCAGGTAGGGCATGACATGATAGGCAGCTGCCTTGATAGCGGGTGGGTGCTGAATGTTCCTAATTGACAAAATAAGATTAATGCTTATGAAGAAATATAAAATCTCATCCCTTCCCCAATATCGCGCCACACCCCTACCCCTTAATTCCCTGGTTGAACTTGATGGACATATGTCTTTTTTCGACCGTACTAACTATGTAACTATGTAACATAACATGGGGGGGGGGGGGGGGGTCTCCTGGCTGTTCACACAGGTGTGTCATTGCTGTACATTGACCATGCATTGCTTCTGTGGTATTGCAAAGGCAAAGACAAATGCTTCCAGCCATCCATTGCACTAATGGATTGGTCATCAGCTGGCTGTCTATGTCCCGCATCAATATAGACCAAAGTACAGAGGGTTAGGCTATGCTATTGTGCACCTACCTGATGCATCAGAAGGTGCGAGGCCCTTGCTAAATTCTGTGCACAGACTTTGAGATCTATACTTTAGACTGTATCTAAACCTGCTCCAACATGGACTGACATTCTGGCCTACTTTCAGCCGATGCGACTTGTCTGTCGCTGAACAGTCGCTTTTTATGTATTCAGCACCTATGTATAATGTTGTAAAAATGCTCTAGAAGCTAAAGTCGCAGAAATGTCACACATATTTGGCCTGCAACTTTCTGTGCGACAAATTCAGACAGGAAAAATCAGTATAAATCCTTAGAAAATTATCCCCCAGTGTCTCCATCTGCTGGCGGTATTGAATAAGCATTGCTGCACTGATGGGGTATGCATTAGACGAAAAAAAAGAAGAAAAAGAAGAATAATACGCCCAGAAAAGAGGCGAAAAGGAGAAAAACGTAAAAAAACGTGAAAAAAAAGTAAGAGGAAGAGAAGGGAAAAAAAGGTGGAAATGGGTTTAAAAGTGATTTCGGCGGAGAAATATATATATATATATATATATATATATATATACGCGCACACACACACATATATATAAACGTATTCTCCGTTGAGATATTGCAGCCGCTGCTGTGTCCAGGCCCAGGAGCCTTAGCACTGTGCTGTGATGTCACTCAATACCACTGACATCACTAGGTGTAAACAACATCTCTCCTTTGCTGTGTATGTGACTATGGAGCTGTTTGGTGATGTCGTCTATTATGGCCTTCATAGAAGCAACAGGAGATTGTTGCATCCATCTAGAACCCTCAGAACTACAGTGCTATGATGTCACTCACTTCCACAGGCCTTGCAGAGTGTAAACAACAACAACCCAGCTTTGTTGTGTATGTAACCATAGGGATTTGTGATGTCACCTAGAACCTTCACAGCAGCGACAGCTTTATGAGGAGCATCAGCACTGCTCTGCCTGAGCAGAACCATCACCGCCATAGGTTGTCAAATAACCCGGATTTAACCCACACAGGTAAGTCCAATGGGGTGCAGGCATGTCCTCTATGCTTACAGCTTCCCGTGGGTGTTGGTTTGATACCGTTTGGGGACAGCCAAGGAGGCATCTGCAGGCAACAAAGGTAGGTGTGTGCTTGTGTGTGTGTTTCCTATGCAGATCCTAAGCCCAGTGTCACATGCAAGTAGGAGGAGTAAGAAGGGTTCCTGGCAAATCCGGGTTATGGATTGCATTTAAAAAGGCCCCGTGGGAGTGCAATGGGCCCCTGTCTTGCTGCTTAGCAATAATGGTATGGGTTTAGGTTCTGCTGTGTGTACTGGTGGTTGACTGCCCCCCAGCCCAGAGTGTGCATGGAAAATTGTCTGGCAGCCTCCCTGACAGCAAGCAGTGATAGTGCCCATGAAGGGGACCTTGTTGGGCCCGCCCCTTTCACGGTTATCGCTTCTCGGCCTTTTGGCTAAGATCAAGTGTAGTATCTGTTCTTATCAGTTTAATATCTGATACGTCCCCTATCTGGGGACCATATATTAAATGGATTTTTGAGAACGGGGGCCGATTTCGAAGCTTGCTTCCGTCGCCCTATGCATTGACCCGATATGGCAGTATCTTCGGGTACAGTGCACCACCCCCTTACAGGGTTAAAAAGAAAGATTCCTACTTTCATTGCTACCTGCTTGCTGGCTAGCCAGCTAGCCAGCCCTGTGGGCCTTGCTGCTGCAGCCAAAAAACAAAAGGTGGTGCTGCTGCTGCTGCTTCTGCTGCTTCTGCTTGTGTCTGGCCGCTGTTGGAGCGTCCAGGCACAGGACTTCTGCTGCTGCTGACTAAATGGCCTCCTTAATTGGATCATTTGAGTAGCCAGCACACCTGTGCAGGTAGGGCATGACATGATAGGCAGCTGCCTTGATAGCGGGTGGGTGCTGAATGTTCCTAATTGACAAAATAAGATTAATGCTTATGAAGAAATATAAAATCTCATCCCTTCCCCAATATCGCGCCACACCCCTACCCCTTAATTCCCTGGTTGAACTTGATGGACATATGTCTTTTTTCGACCGTACTAACTATGTAACTATGTAACATAACATGGGGGGGGGGGGGGGGGGGTCTCCTGGCTGTTCACACAGGTGTGTCATTGCTGTACATTGACCATGCATTGCTTCTGTGGTATTGCAAAGGCAAAGACAAATGCTTCCAGCCATCCATTGCACTAATGGATTGGTCATCAGCTGGCTGTCTATGTCCCGCATCAATATAGACCAAAGTACAGAGGGTTAGGCTATGCTATTGTGCACCTACCTGATGCATCAGAAGGTGCGAGGCCCTTGCTAAATTCTGTGCACAGACTTTGAGATCTATACTTTAGACTGTATCTAAACCTGCTCCAACATGGACTGACATTCTGGCCTACTTTCAGCCGATGCGACTTGTCTGTCGCTGAACAGTCGCTTTTTATGTATTCAGCACCTATGTATAATGTTGTAAAAATGCTCTAGAAGCTAAAGTCGCAGAAATGTCACACATATTTGGCCTGCAACTTTCTGTGCGACAAATTCAGACAGGAAAAATCAGTATAAATCCTTAGAAAATTATCCCCCAGTGTCTCCATCTGCTGGCGGTATTGAATAAGCATTGCTGCACTGATGGGGTATGCATTAGACGAAAAAAAAGAAGAAAAAGAAGAATAATACGCCCAGAAAAGAGGCGAAAAGGAGAAAAACGTAAAAAAACGTGAAAAAAAAGTAAGAGGAAGAGAAGGGAAAAAAAGGTGGAAATGGGTTTAAAAGTGATTTCGGCGGAGAAATATATATATATATATATATATATATATATATATATATACGCGCACACACACACATATATATAAACGTATTCTCCGTTGAGATATTGCAGCCGCTGCTGTGTCCAGGCCCAGGAGCCTTAGCACTGTGCTGTGATGTCACTCAATACCACTGACATCACTAGGTGTAAACAACATCTCTCCTTTGCTGTGTATGTGACTATGGAGCTGTTTGGTGATGTCGTCTATTATGGCCTTCATAGAAGCAACAGGAGATTGTTGCATCCATCTAGAACCCTCAGAACTACAGTGCTATGATGTCACTCACTTCCACAGGCCTTGCAGAGTGTAAACAACAACAACCCAGCTTTGTTGTGTATGTAACCATAGGGATTTGTGATGTCACCTAGAACCTTCACAGCAGCGACAGCTTTATGAGGAGCATCAGCACTGCTCTGCCTGAGCAGAACCATCACCGCCATAGGTTGTCAAATAACCCGGATTTAACCCACACAGGTAAGTCCAATGGGGTGCAGGCATGTCCTCTATGCTTACAGCTTCCCGTGGGTGTTGGTTTGATACCGTTTGGGGACAGCCAAGGAGGCATCTGCAGGCAACAAAGGTAGGTGTGTGCTTGTGTGTGTGTTTCCTATGCAGATCCTAAGCCCAGTGTCACATGCAAGTAGGAGGAGTAAGAAGGGTTCCTGGCAAATCCGGGTTATGGATTGCATTTAAAAAGGCCCCGTGGGAGTGCAATGGGCCCCTGTCTTGCTGCTTAGCAATAATGGTATGGGTTTAGGTTCTGCTGTGTGTACTGGTGGTTGACTGCCCCCCAGCCCAGAGTGTGCATGGAAAATTGTCTGGCAGCCTCCCTGACAGCAAGCAGTGATAGTGCCCATGAAGGGGACCTTGTTGGGCCCGCCCCTTTCACGGTTATCGCTTCTCGGCCTTTTGGCTAAGATCAAGTGTAGTATCTGTTCTTATCAGTTTAATATCTGATACGTCCCCTATCTGGGGACCATATATTAAATGGATTTTTGAGAACGGGGGCCGATTTCGAAGCTTGCTTCCGTCGCCCTATGCATTGACCCGATATGGCAGTATCTTCGGGTACAGTGCACCACCCCCTTACAGGGTTAAAAAGAAAGATTCCTACTTTCATTGCTACCTGCTTGCTGGCTAGCCAGCTAGCCAGCCCTGTGGGCCTTGCTGCTGCAGCCAAAAAACAAAAGGTGGTGCTGCTGCTGCTGCTTCTGCTGCTTCTGCTTGTGTCTGGCCGCTGTTGGAGCGTCCAGGCACAGGACTTCTGCTGCTGCTGACTAAATGGCCTCCTTAATTGGATCATTTGAGTAGCCAGCACACCTGTGCAGGTAGGGCATGACATGATAGGCAGCTGCCTTGATAGCGGGTGGGTGCTGAATGTTCCTAATTGACAAAATAAGATTAATGCTTATGAAGAAATATAAAATCTCATCCCTTCCCCAATATCGCGCCACACCCCTACCCCTTAATTCCCTGGTTGAACTTGATGGACATATGTCTTTTTTCGACCGTACTAACTATGTAACTATGTAACATAACATGGGGGGGGGGGGGGGGTCTCCTGGCTGTTCACACAGGTGTGTCATTGCTGTACATTGACCATGCATTGCTTCTGTGGTATTGCAAAGGCAAAGACAAATGCTTCCAGCCATCCATTGCACTAATGGATTGGTCATCAGCTGGCTGTCTATGTCCCGCATCAATATAGACCAAAGTACAGAGGGTTAGGCTATGCTATTGTGCACCTACCTGATGCATCAGAAGGTGCGAGGCCCTTGCTAAATTCTGTGCACAGACTTTGAGATCTATACTTTAGACTGTATCTAAACCTGCTCCAACATGGACTGACATTCTGGCCTACTTTCAGCCGATGCGACTTGTCTGTCGCTGAACAGTCGCTTTTTATGTATTCAGCACCTATGTATAATGTTGTAAAAATGCTCTAGAAGCTAAAGTCGCAGAAATGTCACACATATTTGGCCTGCAACTTTCTGTGCGACAAATTCAGACAGGAAAAATCAGTATAAATCCTTAGAAAATTATCCCCCAGTGTCTCCATCTGCTGGCGGTATTGAATAAGCATTGCTGCACTGATGGGGTATGCATTAGACGAAAAAAAAGAAGAAAAAGAAGAATAATACGCCCAGAAAAGAGGCGAAAAGGAGAAAAACGTAAAAAAACGTGAAAAAAAAGTAAGAGGAAGAGAAGGGAAAAAAAGGTGGAAATGGGTTTAAAAGTGATTTCGGCGGAGAAATATATATATATATATATATATATATATATATATATATATATACGCGCACACACACACACATATATATAAACGTATTCTCCGTTGAGATATTGCAGCCGCTGCTGTGTCCAGGCCAGGAGCCTTAGCACTGTGCTGTGATGTCACTCAATACCACTGACATCACTAGGTGTAAACAACATCTCTCCTTTGCTGTGTATGTGACTATGGAGCTGTTTGGTGATGTCGTCTATTATGGCCTTCATAGAAGCAACAGGAGATTGTTGCATCCATCTAGAACCCTCAGAACTACAGTGCTATGATGTCACTCACTTCCACAGGCCTTGCAGAGTGTAAACAACAACAACCCAGCTTTGTTGTGTATGTAACCATAGGGATTTGTGATGTCACCTAGAACCTTCACAGCAGCGACAGCTTTATGAGGAGCATCAGCACTGCTCTGCCTGAGCAGAACCATCACCGCCATAGGTTGTCAAATAACCCGGATTTAACCCACACAGGTAAGTCCAATGGGGTGCAGGCATGTCCTCTATGCTTACAGCTTCCCGTGGGTGTTGGTTTGATACCGTTTGGGGACAGCCAAGGAGGCATCTGCAGGCAACAAAGGTAGGTGTGTGCTTGTGTGTGTGTTTCCTATGCAGATCCTAAGCCCAGTGTCACATGCAAGTAGGAGGAGTAAGAAGGGTTCCTGGCAAATCCGGGTTATGGATTGCATTTAAAAAGGCCCCGTGGGAGTGCAATGGGCCCCTGTCTTGCTGCTTAGCAATAATGGTATGGGTTTAGGTTCTGCTGTGTGTACTGGTGGTTGACTGCCCCCCCAGCCCAGAGTGTGCATGGAAAATTGTCTGGCAGCCTCCCTGACAGCAAGCAGTGATAGTGCCCATGAAGGGGACCTTGTTGGGCCCGCCCCTTTCACGGTTATCGCTTCTCGGCCTTTTGGCTAAGATCAAGTGTAGTATCTGTTCTTATCAGTTTAATATCTGATACGTCCCCTATCTGGGGACCATATATTAAATGGATTTTTGAGAACGGGGGCCGATTTCGAAGCTTGCTTCCGTCGCCCTATGCATTGACCCGATATGGCAGTATCTTCGGGTACAGTGCACCACCCCCTTACAGGGTTAAAAAGAAAGATTCCTACTTTCATTGCTACCTGCTTGCTGGCTAGCCAGCTAGCCAGCCCTGTGGGCCTTGCTGCTGCAGCCAAAAAACAAAAGGTGGTGCTGCTGCTGCTGCTTCTGCTGCTTCTGCTTGTGTCTGGCCGCTGTTGGAGCGTCCAGGCACAGGACTTCTGCTGCTGCTGACTAAATGGCCTCCTTAATTGGATCATTTGAGTAGCCAGCACACCTGTGCAGGTAGGGCATGACATGATAGGGCAGCTGCCTTGATAGCGGGTGGGTGCTGAATGTTCCTAATTGACAAAATAAGATTAATGCTTATGAAGAAATATAAAATCTCATCCCTTCCCCAATATCGCGCCACACCCCTACCCCTTAATTCCCTGGTTGAACTTGATGGACATATGTCTTTTTTCGACCGTACTAACTATGTAACTATGTAACATAACATGGGGGGGGGGGGGGGGGGGTCTCCTGGCTGTTCACACAGGTGTGTCATTGCTGTACATTGACCATGCATTGCTTCTGTGGTATTGCAAAGGCAAAGGACAAATGCTTCCAGCCATCCATTGCACTAATGGATTGGTCATCAGCTGGCTGTCTATGTCCCGCATCAATATAGACCAAAGTACAGAGGGTTAGGCTATGCTATTGTGCACCTACCTGATGCATCAGAAGGTGCGAGGCCCTTGCTAAATTCTGTGCACAGACTTTGAGATCTATACTTTAGACTGTATCTAAACCTGCTCCAACATGGACTGACATTCTGGCCTACTTTCAGCCGATGCGACTTGTCTGTCGCTGAACAGTCGCTTTTTATGTATTCAGCACCTATGTATAATGTTGTAAAAATGCTCTAGAAGCTAAAGTCGCAGAAATGTCACACATATTTGGGCCTGCAACTTTCTGTGCGACAAATTCAGACAGGAAAAATCAGTATAAATCCTTAGAAAATTATCCCCCAGTGTCTCCATCTGCTGGCGGTATTGAATAAGCATTGCTGCACTGATGGGGTATGCATTAGACGAAAAAAAAGAAGAAAAAGAAGAATAATACGCCCAGAAAAGAGGCGAAAAGGAGAAAAACGTAAAAAAACGTGAAAAAAAAGTAAGAGGAAGAGAAGGGAAAAAAAGGTGGAAATGGGTTTAAAAGTGATTTCGGCGGAGAAATATATATATATATATATATATATATATATATATATATATACGCGCACACACACACACATATATATAAACGTATTCTCCGTTGAGATATTGCAGCCGCTGCTGTGTCCAGGCCCAGGAGCCTTAGCACTGTGCTGTGATGTCACTCAATACCACTGACATCACTAGGTGTAAACAACATCTCTCCTTTGCTGTGTATGTGACTATGGAGCTGTTTGGTGATGTCGTCTATTATGGCCTTCATAGAAGCAACAGGAGATTGTTGCATCCATCTAGAACCCTCAGAACTACAGTGCTATGATGTCACTCACTTCCACAGGCCTTGCAGAGTGTAAACAACAACAACCCAGCTTTGTTGTGTATGTAACCATAGGGATTTGTGATGTCACCTAGAACCTTCACAGCAGCGACAGCTTTATGAGGAGCATCAGCACTGCTCTGCCTGAGCAGAACCATCACCGCCATAGGTTGTCAAATAACCCGGATTTAACCCACACAGGTAAGTCCAATGGGGTGCAGGCATGTCCTCTATGCTTACAGCTTCCCGTGGGTGTTGGTTTGATACCGTTTGGGGACAGCCAAGGAGGCATCTGCAGGCAACAAAGGTAGGTGTGTGCTTGTGTGTGTGTTTCCTATGCAGATCCTAAGCCCAGTGTCACATGCAAGTAGGAGGAGTAAGAAGGGTTCCTGGCAAATCCGGGTTATGGATTGCATTTAAAAAGGCCCCGTGGGAGTGCAATGGGCCCCTGTCTTGCTGCTTAGCAATAATGGTATGGGTTTTTAGGTTCTGCTGTGTGTACTGGTGGTTGACTGCCCCCCAGCCCAGAGTGTGCATGGAAAATTGTCTGGCAGCCTCCCTGACAGCAAGCAGTGATAGTGCCCATGAAGGGGACCTTGTTGGGCCCGCCCCTTTCACGGTTATCGCTTCTCGGCCTTTTGGCTAAGATCAAGTGTAGTATCTGTTCTTATCAGTTTAATATCTGATACGTCCCCTATCTGGGGACCATATATTAAATGGATTTTTGAGAACGGGGGCCGATTTCGAAGCTTGCTTCCGTCGCCCTATGCATTGACCCGATATGGCAGTATCTTCGGGTACAGTGCACCACCCCCTTACAGGGTTAAAAAGAAAGATTCCTACTTTCATTGCTACCTGCTTGCTGGCTAGCCAGCTAGCCAGCCCTGTGGGCCTTGCTGCTGCAGCCAAAAACAAAAGGTGGTGCTGCTGCTGCTGCTTCTGCTGCTTCTGCTTGTGTCTGGCCGCTGTTGGAGCGTCCAGGCACAGGACTTCTGCTGCTGCTGACTAAATGGCCTCCTTAATTGGATCATTTGAGTAGCCAGCACACCTGTGCAGGTAGGGCATGACATGATAGGCAGCTGCCTTGATAGCGGGTGGGTGCTGAATGTTCCTAATTGACAAAATAAGATTAATGCTTATGAAGAAATATAAAATCTCATCCCTTCCCCAATATCGCGCCACACCCCTACCCCTTAATTCCCCTGGTTGAACTTGATGGACATATGTCTTTTTTCGACCGTACTAACTATGTAACTATGTAACATAACATGGGGGGGGGGGGGGGGGGGTCTCCTGGCTGTTCACACAGGTGTGTCATTGCTGTACATTGACCATGCATTGCTTCTGTGGTATTGCAAAGGCAAAGACAAATGCTTCCAGCCATCCATTGCACTAATGGATTGGTCATCAGCTGGCTGTCTATGTCCCGCATCAATATAGACCAAAGTACAGAGGGTTAGGCTATGCTATTGTGCACCTACCTGATGCATCAGAAGGTGCGAGGCCCTTGCTAAATTCTGTGCACAGACTTTGAGATCTATACTTTAGACTGTATCTAAACCTGCTCCAACATGGACTGACATTCTGGCCTACTTTCAGCCGATGCGACTTGTCTGTCGCTGAACAGTCGCTTTTTATGTATTCAGCACCTATGTATAATGTTGTAAAAATGCTCTAGAAGCTAAAGTCGCAGAAATGTCACACATATTTGGCCTGCAACTTTCTGTGCGACAAATTCAGACAGGAAAAAATCAGTATAAATCCTTAGAAAATTATCCCCCAGTGTCTCCATCTGCTGGCGGTATTGAATAAGCATTGCTGCACTGATGGGGTATGCATTAGACGAAAAAAAAAGAAGAAAAAGAAGAATAATACGCCCAGAAAAGAGGCGAAAAGGAGAAAAACGTAAAAAAACGTGAAAAAAAAAGTAAGAGGAAGAGAAGGGAAAAAAAGGTGGAAATGGGTTTAAAAGTGATTTCGGCGGAGAAATATATATATATATATATATATATATATATATATACGCGCACACACACACATATATATAAACGTATTCTCCGTTGAGATATTGCAGCCGCTGCTGTGTCCAGGCCCAGGAGCCTTAGCACTGTGCTGTGATGTCACTCAATACCACTGACATCACTAGGTGTAAACAACATCTCTCCTTTGCTGTGTATGTGACTATGGAGCTGTTTGGTGATGTCGTCTATTATGGCCTTCATAGAAGCAACAGGAGATTGTTGCATCCATCTAGAACCCTCAGAACTACAGTGCTATGATGTCACTCACTTCCACAGGCCTTGCAGAGTGTAAACAACAACAACCCAGCTTTGTTGTGTATGTAACCATAGGGATTTGTGATGTCACCTAGAACCTTCACAGCAGCGACAGCTTTATGAGGAGCATCAGCACTGCTCTGCCTGAGCAGAACCATCACCGCCATAGGTTGTCAAATAACCCGGATTTAACCCACACAGGTAAGTCCAATGGGGTGCAGGCATGTCCTCTATGCTTACAGCTTCCCGTGGGTGTTGGTTTGATACCGTTTGGGGACAGCCAAGGAGGCATCTGCAGGCAACAAAGGTAGGTGTGTGCTTGTGTGTGTGTTTCCTATGCAGATCCTAAGCCCAGTGTCACATGCAAGTAGGAGGAGTAAGAAGGGTTCCTGGCAAATCCGGGTTATGGATTGCATTTAAAAAGGCCCCGTGGGAGTGCAATGGGCCCCTGTCTTGCTGCTTAGCAATAATGGT
>NW_026609602.1:0-28307 GCF_029499605.1 Hyla sarda | reverse complement strand
TAGACATTATAACGGGGTCCGGCCTGTATAGACACTATAGCGGGGTCCGGCCTGTATAGACATTATAGCGGGGTCCGGCTTGTATAGACATTATAGCGGGGTCCGGCCTGTATAGACATTATAGCGGGGTCCGGCTTGTATAGACATTATAGTGGGGTCCGGCTTGTATAGACATTATAGCGGGGTCCGGCCTGTATAGACACTATAGCGGGGTCCGGCCTGTATAGACACCATATCGGGGTCCGGCCTGTATAGACATTATAGCGGGGTCCGGCCTGCATAGACATTATAGCGGGGTCCGGCCTGTATAGACACTATAGCGGGGTCCGGCTTGTATAGACATTATAGTGGGGTCCGGCCTGTATAGACATTATAGTGGGGTCCGGCCTGTATAGACATTATAGTGGGGTCCGGCCTGCATAGACATTATAGCGGGGTCCGGCCTGTATAGACATTATAGCGGGGTCCGGCCTGTATAGACACTATAGCGGGGTCCGGCCTGTATAGACATTATAGCGGGGTCCGGCCTGTATAGACACTATAGCGGGGTCCGGCTTGTATAGACATTATAGCGGGGTCCGGCCTGCATAGACATTATAGCGGGGACCGGCCTGCATAGACATTATAGCGGGGTCCGGCCTGTATAGACATTATAGCGGGGTCCGGCCTGTATAGACATTATAGCGGGGTCCGGCCTGTATAGACATTATAGCGGGGTCCGGCCTGTATAGATATTATAGCGGGGTCCGGCCTGTATAGACATTATAGTGGGGTCCGGCCTGTATAGACATTATAGCGGGGTCCGGCTTGTATAGACATTATAGCGGGGTCCCGGCCTGTATAGACATTATAGCGGGGTCCGGCCTGTATAGACATTATAGTGGGGTCCGGCCTGTATAGACATTATAGCGGGGTCGGCCTGTATAGACATTATAGCGGGGTCCGGCCTGTATAGACATTATAGCGGGGTCCGGCCTGTATAGACATTATAGCGGGGTCCGGCCTGTATAGACATTATAGCGGGGTCCGGCCTGTATAGACATTATAGCGGGGTCCGGCCTGTATAGACATTATAGCGGGGTCCGGCCTGTATAGACATTATAGCGGGGTCCGGCCTGTATAGACATTACAGCAGGGTCCGGCCTGTATAGACATTATAGCGGGGTCCGGCCTGTATAGACATTATAGCGGGGTCCGGCCTGTATAGACATTATAGTGGGGTCCGGCCTGCATAGACATTATAGCGGGGTCCGGCCTGTATAGACATTATAGCGGGGTCCGGCCTGCATAGACATTATAGCGGGGTCCGGCCTGTATAGACATTATAGTGGGGTCCGGCCTGCATAGACATTACAGCAGGGTCCGGCCTGTATAGACATTATAGCGGGGTCCGGCCTGCATAGACATTATAGCGGGGTCCGGCCTGTATAGACATTATAGCGAGGTCCGGCCTGTATAGACATTATAGCGGGGTCCGGCTTGTATAGACATTATAGCGGGGTCCGGCCTGTATAGACACTATAGCGGGGTCCGGCTTGTATAGACACTATAGCGGGGTCCGGCTTGTATAGACACTATAGCGGGGTCCGGCTTGTATAGACATTATAGCGGGGTCCGGCCTGTATAGACATTATAGCGGGGTCCGGCTTGTATAGACACTATAGCGGGGTCCGGCCTGTATAGACATTATAGCGGGGTCCGGCTTGTATAGACATTATAGCGGGGTCCGGCTTGTATAGACATTATAGTGGGGTCCGGCCTGTATAGACATTATAGTGGGGTCCGGCCTGTATAGACATTATAGTGGGGTCCGGCCTGCATAGACATTATAGCGGGGTCCGGCCTGTATAGACATGACAGCGGGGTCCGGCCTGTATAGACACTATAGCGGGGTCCGGCCTGTATAGACATTATAGCGGGGTCCGGCCTGTATAGACACTATAGCGGGGTCCGGCTTGTATAGACATTATAGCGGGGTCCGGCCTGCATAGACATTATAGCGGGGTCCGGCCTGCATAGACATTATAGCAGGGTCCGGCCTGTATAGACATTATAGCGGGGTCCGGCCTGTATAGATATTATAGCGGTGTCCGGCCTGTATAGACATTATAGTGGGGTCCGGCCTGTATAGACATTATAGCGGGGTCCGGCTTGTATAGACATTATAGCGGGGTCCGGCCTGTATAGACATTATAGCGGGGTCCGGCCTGTATAGACATTATAGTGGGGTCCGGCCTGTATAGACATTATAGCGGGGTCCGGCCTGCATAGACATTATAGCGGGGTCCGGCCTGCATAGACATTATAGTGGGGTCCGGCCTGTATAGACATTATAGCGGGGTCCGGCCTGTATAGACATTATAGCGGGGTCCGGCCTGTATAGACATTATAGCGGGGTCCGGCCTGTATAGACATTATAGCGGGGTCCGGCCTGTATAGACATTATAGCGGGGTCCGGCCTGTATAGACATTATAGCGGGGTCCGGCCTGTATAGACATTATAGCGGGGTCCGGCCTGTATAGACATTATAGCGGGGTCCGGCCTGTATAGACATTACAGCAGGGTCCGGCCTGTATAGACATTATAGCGGGGTCCGGCCTTTATAGACATTATAGCGGGGTCCGGCCTGTATAGACATTACAGCAGGGTCCGGCCTGTATAGACATTATAGCGGGGTCCGGCCTGCATAGACATTATAGCGGGGTCCGGCCTGTATAGACATTATAGCGGGGTCCGGCCTGTATAGACATTATAGCGGGGTCCGGCTTGTATAGACATTATAGCGGGGTCCGGCCTGTATAGACACTATAGCGGGGTCCGGCTTGTATAGACACTATAGCGGGGTCCGGCTTGTATAGACATTATAGCGGGTCCGGCCTGTATAGACATTATAGCGGGGTCCGGCTTGTATAGACACTATAGCGGGGTCCGGCCTGTATAGACACTATAGCGGGGTCCGGCCTGTATAGACATTATAGCGGGGTCCGGCCTGTATAGACATTATAGCGGGGTCCGGCCTGTATAGACATTATAGCGGGGTCCGGCCTGTATAGACACTATAGTGGGGTCCGGCCTGTATAGACATTATAGTGGGGTCCGGCCTGTATAGACATTATAGCGGGGTCCGGCCTGCATAGACATTATAGCGGGGTCCGGCCTGTATAGACATTATAGCGGGGTCCGGCCTGTATAGACATTATAGCGGGGTCCGGCCTGTATAGACATTATAACGGGGTCCGGCCTGTATAGACATTATAGCGGGGTCCGGCCTGTATAGACATTATAGCGGGGTCCGGTCTGTATAGACACTATAGCGGGGTCCGGCCTGTATAGACATTATAGCGGGGTCCGGCCTGTATAGACACTATAGCGGGGTCCGGCCTGTATAGACATTATAGTGGGGTCCGGCCTGTATAGACACTATAGCGGGGTCCGGCCTGTATAGACATTATAGCGGGGTCCGGCCTGTATAGACATTATAGCGGGGTCCGGCCTGTATAGACATTATAGCGGGGTCCGGCCTGTATAGACATTATAGCGGGGTCCGGCCTGTATAGACATTATAGCGGGGTCCGGCTTGTATAGACATTATAGCGGGGTCCGGCTTGTATAGACATTATAGCGGGGTCCGGCTTGTATAGACATTATAGCGGGGTCCGGCCTGTATACACATTATAGCGGGGTCCGGCCTGCATAGACATTAAAGCGGGGTCCGGCTTGAATAGAAATTATAGCGGGGTCCGGCTTGTATAGACATTATAGCGGGGGTCCGGCCTGCATAGACATTATAGCGGGGTCCGGCCTATATAGACATTATAGCGGGGTCCGGCCTGTATAGACATTATAGCGGGGTCCGGCCTGTATAGACATTATAGCGGGGTCCGGCCTGTATAGACATTATAGCGGGGTCCGGCCTGTATAGACATTATAGCGGGGTCCGGCCTGTATAGACACTATAGCGGGGTCCGGCCTGTATAGACATTATAGCGGGGTCCGGCTTGTATAGACATTATAGCGGGGTCCGGCCTGTATAGACATTATAGCGGGGTCCGGCCTGTATAGACACTATAGCGGGGTCCGGCCTGTATAGACATTATAGCGGGGTCCGGCCTGTATAGACTTTATAGCGGGGTCCGGCCTGCATAGACACTATAGTGGGGTCCGGCCTGTATAGACATTATAGCGGGGTCCGGCCTGTATAGACTTTATAGCGGGGTCCGGCCTGCATAGACACTATAGTGGGGTCCGGCCTGTATAGACATTATAGCGGGGTCCGGCCTGTATAGACATTATATCGGGGTCCGGCCTGTATAGACATTATAGCGGGGTCCGGCCTGTATAGACTTTATAGCGGGGTCCGGCCTGTATAGACATTATAGCGGGGTCCGGCCTGTATAGACATTATAGCGGGGTCCGGCCTGTATAGACACTATATCGGGGTCCGGCCTGTATAGACACTATAGCGAGGTCCGGCCTGCATAGACATTATAGCGGGGTCCGGCCTGTATAGACATTATAGTGGGGTCCGGCCTGTATAGACATTATAGCGGGGTCCGGCCTGTATAGACATTATAGCGGGGTCCGGCCTGCATAGACATTATAGCGGGGTCCGGCCTGTATAGACATTATAGCGGGGTCCGGCTTGTATAGACATTATAGCGGGGTCCGGCTTGTATAGACATTATAGCGGGGTCCGGCCTGTATAGACATTATAGCGGGGTCCGGCCTGTATAGACATTATAGCTGGGTCCGGCCTGCATAGACATTATAGCGGGGTCCGGCTTGTATAGACATTATAGCGGGGTCCGGCCTGTATAGACATTATAGCGGGGTCCGGCCTGTATAGACATTATAGCGGGGTCCGGCCTGTATAGACATTATAGCGGGGTCCGGCCTGTATAGACATTATAGCGGGGTCCGGCTTGTATAGACATTATAGCGGGGTCCGGCTTGTATAGACATTATAGCGGGGTCCGGCCTGTATAGACATTATAGCGGGGTCCGGCCTGCATAGACATTATAGCGGGGTCCGGCCTGTATAGACATTATAGCGGGGTCCGGCCTGTATAGACATTATAGCGGGGTCCGGCCTGTATAGACATTATAGCGGGGTCCGGCCTGTATAGACATTATAGCGGGGTCCGGCCTGTATAGACATTATAGCAGGGTCCGGCCTGTATAGACATTATAGCGGGGTCCGGCCTGTATAGACATTATAGCGGGGTCCGGCCTGTATAGACATTATAGTGGGGTCCGGCCTGTATAGACACTATAGTGGGGTCCGGCCTGTATAGACATTATAGCGGGGTCCGGCCTGTATAGACATTATAGCGGGGTCCGGCCTGTATAGACATTATAGCGGGGGTCCGGCCTGTATAGACATTATAGCTGGGTCCGGCTTGTATAGACATTATAGTGGGGTCCGGCCTGTATAGACACTATAGCGGGGTCCGGCCTGTATAGACATTATAGTGGGGTCCGGCCTGTATAGACATTATAGCGGGGTCCGGCCTGTATAGACATTATAGTGGGGTCCGGCCTGTATAGACATTATAGTGGGGTCCGGCCTGTATAGACATTATAGCTGGGTCCGGCCTGTATAGACATTATAGCGGGGTCCGGCCTGTATAGACATTATAGCGGGGTCCGGACTGTATAGACATTATAGCGGGGTCCGGCCTGCATAGACATTATAGCGGGGTCCGGCCTGTATAGACATTATAGCGGGGTCCGGCCTGTATAGACATTATAGCGGGGTCCGGCCTGTATAGACATTATAGCGGGGTCCGGCCTGTATAGACATTATAGCGGGGTCCGGCCTGTATAGACATTATAGCGGGGTCCGGCCTGTATAGACATTATAGCGGGGTCCGGCTTGTATAGACATTATAGCGGGGTCCGGCCTGCATAGACATTATAGCGGGGTCCGGCTTGTATAGACATTATAGCGGGGTCCGGCCTGTATAGACATTATAGTGGGGTCCGGCCTGTATAGACATTATAGCGGGGTCCGGCTTGTATAGACATTATAGCGGGGTCCGGCCTGTATAGACATTATAGCGGGGTCCGGCCTGTATAGACATTAGAGCGGGGTCCGGCCTGTATAGACATTAGAGCGGGGTCCGGCTTGTATAGACATTATAGCGGGGTCCGGCTTGTATAGACATTATAGGGGGGTCCGGCCTGTATAGACATTATAGCGGGGTCCGGCCTGTATAGACATTATAGCGGGGTCCGGCCTGTATAGACATTATAGCGGGGTCCGGCCTGTATAGACATTATAGCGGGGTCCGGCCTGTATAGACATTATAGCGGGGTCCGGCCTGCATAGACATTATAGCGGGGTCCGGCTTGTATAGACATTATAGCGGGGTCCGGCCTGTATAGACATTATAGCGGGGTCCGGCCTGTATAGACATTATAGAGGGGTCCGGCCTGTATAGACATTATAGTGGGGTCCGGCCTGTATAGACACTATAGCGGGGTCCGGCCTGTATAGACACTATAGCGGGGTCCGGCCTGCATAGACATTATAGCGGGGTCCGGCCTGTATAGACATTATAGTGGGGTCCGGCCTGCATAGACATTATAGCGGGGTCCGGCCTGTATAGACATTATAGCGGGGTCCGGCCTGTATAGACATTATAGTGGGGTCCGGCCTGCATAGACATTATAGCGGGGTCTGGCCTGTATAGACATTATAGCGGGGTCCGGCCTGTATAGACATTATAGCGGGGTCCGGCTTGTATAGACATTATAGTGGGGTCCGGCCTGCATAGACATTATAGCGGGGTCTGGCCTGTATAGACATTATAGCGGGGTCCGGCTTGTATAGACATTATAGCGGGGTCCGGCCTGTATAGACATTATAGCGGGGTCCGGCCTGTATAGACATTATAGTGGGGTCCGGCTTGTATAGACATTATAGCGGGGTCCGGCCTGTATAGACACTATAGTGGGGTCCGGCTTGTATAGACATTATAGCGGGGTCCGGCCTGCATAGACATTATAGCGGGGTCCGGCCTGTATAGACATTATAGTGGGGTCCGGCTTGTATAGACATTATAGCGGGGTCCGGCCTGTATAGACATTATAGCGGGGTCCGGCCTGTATAGACATTATAGCGGGGTCCGGCCTGTATAGACATTATAGTGGGGTCCGGCCTGTATAGACACTATAGCGGGGTCCGGCCTGTATAGACATTATAGCGGGGTCCGGCCTGTATAGACATTATAGCGGGGTCCGGCCTGTATAGACATTATAGCGGGGTCCGGCCTGTATAGACATTATAGCGGGGTCCGGCCTGTATAGACATTATAGCGGGGTCCGGCCTGTATAGACATTATAGCGGGGTCCGGCCTGTATAGACATTATAGCAGGGTCCGGCCTGTATTGACATTATAGTGGGGTCCGGCCTGTATAGACACTATAGTGGGGTCCGGCCTGTATAGACATTATAGCGGGGTCCGGCCTGTATAGACATTATAGCGGGGTCCGGCCTGTATAGACATTATAGCGGGGTCCGGCCTGTATAGACATTATAGCAGGGTCCGGCCTGTATAGACATTATAGCGGGGTCCGGCCTGCATAGACATTATAGCGGGGTCCGGCCTGTATAGACATTATAGCGGGGTCCGGCCTGTATAGACACTATAGCGGGGTCCGTCCTGTATAGACACTATAGCGGGGTCCGGCCTGTATAGACATTATAGTGGGGTCCGGCCTGTATAGACATTATAGTGGGGTCCGGCCTGTATAGACATTATAGCGGGGTCCGGCTTGTATAGACATTATAGCGGGGTCCGGCCTGTATAGACATTATAGCGGGGTCTGGCCTGTATAGACACTATAGCGGGGTCCGGCTTGTATAGACATTATAGCGGGGTCCGGCCTGTATAGACATTATAGCGGGGTCCGGCTTGTATAGACATTATAGCGGGGTCCGGCCTGTATAGACATTATAGTGGGGTCCGGCCTGTATAGACATTATAGCGGGGTCCGGCTTGTATAGACATTATAGCGGGGTCCGGCCTGTATAGACATTATAGCGGGGTCCGGCTTGTATAGACATTATAGCGGGGTCCGGCCTGCATAGACATTATAGCGGGGTCCGGCCTGTATAGACATTATAGCGGGGTCCGGCCTGTATAGACATTATAGTGGGGTCCGGCCTGTATAGACATTATAGCGGGGTCCGGCTTGTATAGACATTATAGCGGGGTCCGGCCTGTATAGACATTATAGCGGGGTCCGGCCTGTATAGACATTATAGCGGGGTCCGGCCTGTATAGACATTATAGCGGGGTCCGGCCTGTATAGACACTATAGCGGGGTCCGGCCTGTATAGACACTATAGCGGGGTCCGGCCTGCATAGACATTATAGCAGGGTCCGGCCTGTATAGACATTATAGCGGGGTCCGGCCTGTATAGACATTATAGCAGGGTCCGGCCTGTATAGACACTATAGTGGGGTCCGGCCTGTATAGACATTATAGCGGGGTCCGACCTGTATAGACATTATAGCGGGGTCCGGCTTGTATAGACATTATAGCGGGGTCCGGCCTGTATAGACATTATAGCGGGGTCCGGCCTGTATAGACATTATAGCGGGGTCCGGCCTGTATAGACATTATAGCGGGGTCCGGCCTGTATAGACATTACAGCAGGGTCCGGCCTGTATAGACATTATAGCGGGGTCCGGCCTGTATAGACATTATAGCGGGGTCCGGCCTGTATAGACATTATAGCGGGGTCCGGCCTGTATAGACACTATAGTGGGGTCCGGCCTGTATAGACATTATAGCAGGGTCCGGCCTGTATAGACATTATAGCGGGGTCCGGCCTGTATAGACATTATAACGGGGTCCGGCCTGTATAGACATTATAGCGGGGTCCGGCTTGTATAGACATTATAGCGGGGTCCGGCCTGCATAGACATTATAGCGGGGTCCGGCCTGTATAGACATTATAGCGGGGTCCGGCCTGTATAGACATTATAGCGGGGTCCGGCCTGCATAGACATTATAGCAGGGTCCGGCCTGTATAGACATTATAGCGGGGTCCGGCCTGTATAGACATTATAGCGGGGTCCGGCCTGTATAGACACTATAGGGGGGTCCGGCCTGTATAGACATTATAGCGGGGTCCGGCCTGTATAGACATTATAGCGGGGTCCGGCCTGTATAGACATTATAGCGGGGTCCGGCCTGTATAGACATTATAGCGGGGTCCGGCCTGTATAGACATTATAGCGGGGTCCGGCCTGTATAGACATTATAGCGGGGTCCGGCTTGTATAGACATTATAGTGGGGTCCGGCCTGTATAGACATTATAGCGAGGTCCGGCTTGTATAGACATTATAGCGGGGTCCGGCCTGTATAGACATTATAGCGGGGTCCGGCTTGTATAGACATTATAGCGGGGTCCGGCCTGTATAGACACTATAGCGGGGTCTGGCTTGTATAGACATTATAGCGGGGTCCGGCTTTTATAGACATTATAGGGGGGTCCGGCCTGTATAGACACTATAGCGGGGTCCGGCCTGTATAGACACTATAGCGGGGTCCGGCCTGCATAGATATTATAGCGGGGTCCGGCCTGTATAGACATTATAGCGGGGTCCGGCCTGCATAGACATTATAGCGGGGTCCGGCCTGTATAGACACTATAGCGGGGTCCGGCCTGTATAGACATTATAGCGGGGTCTGGCCTGTATAGACATTATATCGGGGTCCGGCCTGCATAGACATTATAGCGGGGTACGGCTTGTATAGACATTATAGTGGGGTCCGGCCTGTATAGACATTATAGCGGGGTCCGGCTTGTATAGACATTATAGCGGGGTCCGGCCTGCATAGACATTATAGCGGGGTCCGGCCTGTATAGACACTATAGCGGGGTCCGGCCTGTATAGACATTATAGCGGGGTCCGGCCTGTATAGACATTATAGCGGGGTCCGGCCTGTATAGACATTATAGCGGGGTCCGGCCTGTATAGACATTATAGCGGGGTCCGGCCTGTATAGACATTATAGCGGGGTCCGGCTTGTATAGACATTATAGCGGGGTCCGGCCTGTATAGACACTATAGCGGGGTCTGGCTTGTATAGACATTATAGCGGGGTCCGGCTTTTATAGACATTATAGGGGGGTCCGGCCTGTATAGACATTATAGCGGGGTCCGGCTTGTATAGACATTATAGCGGGGTCCGGCCTGTATAGACATTATAGTGGGGTCCGGCCTGTATAGACATTATAGCGGGGTCCGGCCTGTATAGACATTATAGTGGGGTCCGGCCTGTATAGACATTATAGTGGGGTCCGGCCTGTATAGACATTATAGCGGGGTCCGGCTTGTATAGACATTATAGTGGGGTCCGGCCTGTATAGACATTATAGCGGGGTCCGGCTTGTATAGACATTATAGCGGGGTCCGGCCTGTATAGACATTATAGCGGGGTCCGGCCTGTATAGACATTATAGCGGGGTCCGGCCTGCATAGACATTATAGCGGGGTCCGGCCTGTATAGACACTATAGCGGGGTCCGGCCTGTATAGACATTATAGCGGGGTCCGGCCTGTATAGACATTATAGCGGGGTCCGGCCTGTATAGACATTATAGCGGGGTCCGGCCTGTATAGACACTATAGCGGGGTCCGGCCTGTATAGACACTATAGCGGGGTCCGGCCTGTATAGACACTATAGCGGGGTCCGGCCTGTATAGACACTATAGCGGGGTCCGGCCTGTATAGACATTATAGCGGGGTCCGGCCTGTATAGACATTATAGCGGGGTCCGGCCTGTATAGACATTATAGCGGGGTCCGGCTTGTATAGACATTATAGTGGGGTCCGGCCTGTATAGACATTATAGTGGGGTCCGGCCTGTATAGACATTATAGCGGGGTCCGGCCTGTATAGACATTATAGCGGGGTCCGGCCTGTATAGACATTATAGCGGGGTCCGGCCTGTAAAGACACTATAGTGGGGTCCGTCCTGTATAGACATTATAGCGGGGTCCGGCCTGTATAGACATTATAGCGGGGTCCGGCCTGTATAGACATTATAGCGGGGTCCGGCCTGTATAGACATTATAGCGGGGTCCGGCTTGTATAGACATTATAGCGGGGTCCGGCCTGTATAGACATTATAGCGGGGTCCGGCCTGTATAGACATTATAGCGGGGTCCGGCCTGTATAGACATTATAGCGGGGTCCGGCCTGTATAGACATTATAGCGGGGTCCGGCCTGTATAGACATTATAGCGGGGTCCGGCCTGTATAGACATTATAGCGGGGTCCGGCCTGTATAGACATTATAGCACGGTCCGGCCTGTATAGACATTATAGTGGGGTCCGGCCTGTATAGACACTATAGTGGGGTCCGGCCTGTATAGACATTATAGCGGGGTCCGGCCTGTATAGACATTATAGCGGGGTCCGGCCTGTATAGACATTATAGCGGGGTCCGGCCTGTATAGACATTATAGCAGGGTCCGGCCTGTATAGACATTATAGCGGGGTCAGGACTGTATAGACATTATAGGGGGGTCCGGCCTGTATAGACATTATAGCGGGGTCCGGCCTGTATAGACATTATAGCGGGGTCCGGCCTGTATAGACATTATAGCGGGGTCCGGCTTGTATAGACATTATAGCGGGGTCCGGCCTGTATAGACATTATAGCGGGGTCCGGCCTGTATAGACATTATAGCGGGGTCCGGCCTGTATAGACATTATAGCGGGGTCCGGCCTGTATAGACATTATAGCGGGGTCCGGCCTGTATAGACATTATAGCGGGGTCCGGCCTGTATAGACATTATAGCGGGGTCCGGCCTGTATAGACATTATAGCAGGGTCCGGCCTGTATAGACATTATAGTGGGGTCCGGCCTGTATAGACACTATAGTGGGGTCCGGCCTGTATAGACATTATAGCGGGGTCCGGCCTGTATAGACATTATAGCGGGGTCCGGCCTGTATAGACATTATAGCGGGGTCCGGCCTGTATAGACATTATAGCAGGGTCCGGCCTGTATAGACATTATAGCGGGGTCCGGCCTGTATAGACATTATAGTGGGGTCCGGCCTGTATAGACATTATAGCGGGGTCCGGCCTGTATAGACATTATAGCGGGGTCCGGCCTGTATAGACATTATAGTGGGGTCCGGCCTGTATAGACATTATAGCGGGGTCCGGCTTGTATAGACATTATAGCGGGGTCCGGCCTGTATAGACATTATAGCGGGGTCCGGCCTGTATAGACATTATAGCGGGGTCCGGCCTGTATAGACATTATAGCGGGGTACGGCTTGTATAGACATTATAGCGGGGTCCGGCCTGTATAGACATTATAGCGGGGTCTGGCTTGTATAGACATTATAGCGGGGTCTGGCCTGCATAGACATTATAGCAGGGTCCGGCCTGTATAGACATTATAGCGGGGTCCGGCTTGTATAGACATTATAGCGGGGTCCGGCCTGTATAGACATTATAGCAGGGTCCGGCCTGTATAGACATTATAGCGGGGTCCGGCTTGTATAGACATTATAGCGGGGTCCGGCCTGTATAGACATTACAGCAGGGTCCGGCCTGTATAGACATTATAGCGGGGTCCGGCCTGTATAGACATTATAGCGGGGTCCGGCCTGTATAGACATTATAGCGGGGTCCGGCCTGTATAGACACTATAGTGGGGTCCGGCCTGTATAGACATTATAGCGGGGTCCGGCTTTTATAGACATTATAGGGGGGTCCGGCCTGTATAGACATTATAGCGAGGTCCGGCTTGTATAGACATTATAGCGGGGTCCGGCCTGTATAGACATTATAGCGGGGTCCGGCCTGTATAGACATTATAGCGGGGTCCGGCCTGTATAGACATTATAGCGGGGTCCGGCTTGTATAGACATTATAGCGGGGTCCGGCCTGTATAGACATTATAGCGAGGTCCGGCTTGTATAGACATTATAGCAGGGTCCGGCCTGTATAGACATTATAGCGGGGTCCGGCCTGTATAGACATTATAGCGGGGTCCGGCCTGTATAGACATTATAGCGGGGTCCGGCTTGTATAGACATTATAGCGGGGTCCGGCCTGCATAGACATTATAGCAGGGTCCGGCCTGTATAGACATTATAGCGGGGTCCGGCCTGTATAGACATTATAGCGGGGTCCGGCCTGTATAGACATTATAGCGGGGTCCGGCCTGTATAGACATTATAGCGGGGTCCGGCCTGTATAGACATTATAGCGGGGTCCGGCCTGTATAGACATTATAGCGGGGTCCGGCCTGTATAGACATTATAGCGGGATCCGGCTTGTATAGACATTATAGCGGGGTCCGGCCTGTATAGACATTATAGCGGGGTCCGGCCTGTATAGACATTATAGCGGGGTCCGGCCTGTATAGACACTATAGCGGGGTCCGGCCTGTATAGACATTATAGCGGGGTCCGGCCTGTATAGACACTATAGCGGGGTCCGGCCTGCATAGACATTATAGCGGGGTCCGGCCTGTATAGACATTATAGCGGGGTCCGGCCTGTATAGACATTATAGCGGGGTCCGGCCTGTATAGACACTATAGCGGGGTCCGGCCTGTATAGACACTATATCGGGGTCCGGCCTGTATAGACATTATAGCGGGGTCCGGCCTGTATAGACTTTATAGCGGGGTCCGGCCTGTATAGACATTATAGCGGGGTCCGGCCTGTATAGACATTATAGCGAGGTCCGGCCTGCATAGACATTATAGCGGGGTCCGGCCTGCATAGACATTATAGCGGGGTCCGGCCTATATAAACATTATAGCGGGGTCCGGCCTGTATAGACATTATAGCGGGGTCCGGCCTGTATAGACATTATAGCGGGGTCCGGCCTGCATAGACATTATAGCGGGGTCCGGCCTGTATAGACATTATAGCGGGGTCCGGCGTGTATAGACACTATAGCGGGGTCCGGCCTATATAGACATTATAGCGGGGTCCGGCCTGCATAGACATTATAGCGGGGTCCGGCCTGTATAGACATTATAGCGGGGTCCGGCCTGCATAGACACTATAGCGGGGTCCGGCCTGTACAGACACTATAGCGGGGTCCGGCCTGTATAGACATTATAGTGGGGTCCGGCCTGTATAGACATTATAGCGGGGTCCGGCCTGTATACACATTATATCGGGGTCCGGCCTGTATAGACATTATAGCGGGGTCCGGCCTGTATAGACACTATAGCGGGGTCCGGCCTGTATAGACATTATAGCGGGGTCCGGCCTGTATAGACATTATAGCGGGGTCCGGCCTGTATAGACATTATAGCGGGGTCCGGCCTGTATAGACATTATAGCGGGGTCCGGCCTGCATAGACATTATAGCGGGGTCCGGCCTGTATAGACATTATAGCGGGGTCCGGCTTGTATAGACATTATAGCGGGGTCCGGCTTGTATAGACATTATAGTGGGGTCCGGCCTGTATAGACATTATAGTGGGGTCCGGCCTGTATAGACATTATAGTGGGGTCCGGCCTGCATAGACATTATAGCGGGGTCCGGCCTGTATAGACATTATAGCGGGGTCCGGCCTGTATAGACACTATAGCGGGGTCCGGCCTGTATAGACATTATAGCGGGGTCCGGCCTGTATAGACACTATAGCGGGGTCCGGCTTGTATAGACATTATAGCGGGGTCCGGCCTGCATAGACATTATAGCGGGGTCCGGCCTGCATAGACATTATAGCGGGGTCCGGCCTGTATAGACATTATAGCGGGGTCCGGCCTGTATAGACATTATAGCGGGGTCCGGCCTGTATAGACATTATAGCGGGGTCCGGCCTGTATAGATATTATAGCGGGGTCCGGCCTGTATAGACATTATAGTGGGGTCCGGCCTGTATAGACATTATAGCGGGGTCCGGCTTGTATAGACATTATAGCGGGGTCCGGCCTGCATAGACATTATAGCGGGGTCCGGCCTGTATAGACACTATATCGGGGTCCGGCCTGTATAGACATTATAGCGGGGTCCGGCCTGTATAGACTTTATAGCGGGGTCCGGCCTGTATAGACATTATAGCGGGGTCCGGCCTGTATAGACACTATAGCGAGGTCCGGCCTGCATAGACATTATAGCGGGGTCCGGCCTGCATAGACATTATAGCGGGGTCCGGCCTATATAAACATTATAGCGGGGTCCGGCCTGTATAGACATTATAGCGGGGTCCGGCCTGTATAGACATTATAGCGGGGTCCGGCCTGCATAGACATTATAGCGGGGTCCGGCCTGTATAGACATTATAGCGGGGTCCGGCGTGTATAGACACTATAGCGGGGTCCGGCCTATATAGACATTATAGCGGGGTCCGGCCTGCATAGACATTATAGCGGGGTCCGGCCTGTATAGACATTATAGCGGGGTCCGGCCTGCATAGACACTATAGCGGGGTCCGGCCTGTACAGACACTATAGCGGGGTCCGGCCTGTATAGACATTATAGTGGGGTCCGGCCTGTATAGACATTATAGCGGGGTCCGGCCTGTATACACATTATATCGGGGTCCGGCCTGTATAGACATTATAGCGGGGTCCGGCCTGTATAGACACTATAGCGGGGTCCGGCCTGTATAGACATTATAGCGGGGTCCGGCCTGTATAGACATTATAGCGGGGTCCGGCTTGTATAGACATTATAGTGGGGTCCGGCTTGTATAGACATTATAGCGGGGTCCGGCCTGTATAGACACTATAGCGGGGTCCGGCCTGTATAGACACTATATCGGGGTCCGGCCTGTATAGACATTATAGCGGGGTCCGGCCTGCATAGACATTATAGCGGGGTCCTGCCTGTATAGACATTATAGCGGGGTCCGGCTTGTATAGACATTATAGCGGGGTCCGGCTTGTATAGACATTATAGTGGGGTCCGGCCTGTATAGACATTATAGTGGGGTCCGGCCTGTATAGACATTATAGTGGGGTCCGGCCTGCATAGACATTATAGCGGGGTCCGGCCTGTATAGACATTATAGCGGGGTCCGGCCTGTATAGACACTATAGCGGGGTCCGGCCTGTATAGACATTATAGCGGGGTCCGGCCTGTATAGACACTATAGCGGGGTCCGGCTTGTATAGACACTATAGCGGGGTCCGGCTTGTATAGACATTATAGCGGGGTCCGGCCTGCATAGACATTATAGCGGGGTCCGGCCTGCATAGACATTATAGCGGGGTCCGGCCTGTATAGACATTATAGCGGGGTCCGGCCTGTATAGACATTATAGCGGGGTCCGGCCTGTATAGACATTATAGCGGGGTCCGGCCTGTATAGATATTATAGCGGGGTCCGGCCTGTATAGACATTATAGCGGGGTCCGGCCTGCATAGACACTATAGCGGGGTCCGGCCTGTACAGACACTATAGCGGGGTCCGGCCTGTATAGACATTATAGTGGGGTCCGGCCTGTATAGACATTATAGCGGGGTCCGGCCTGTATACACATTATATCGGGGTCCGGCCTGTATAGACATTATAGCGGGGTCCGGCCTGTATAGACACTATAGCGGGGTCCGGCCTGTATAGACATTATAGCGGGGTCCGGCTTGTATAGACATTATAGCGGGGTCCGGCCTGTATAGACATTATAGCGGGGTCCGGCCTGTATAGACATTATAGCGGGGTCCGGCCTGCATAGACATTATAGCGGGGTCCGGCCTGTATAGACATTATAGCGGGGTCCGGCTTGTATAGACATTATAGCGGGGTCCGGCTTGTATAGACATTATAGTGGGGTCCGGCCTGTATAGACATTATAGTGGGGTCCGGCCTGTATAGACATTATAGTGGGGTCCGGCCTGCATAGACATTATAGCGGGGTCCGGCCTGTATAGACATTATAGCGGGGTCCGGCCTGTATAGACACTATAGCGGGGTCCGGCCTGTATAGACATTATAGCGGGGTCCGGCCTGTATAGACACTATAGCGGGGTCCGGCTTGTATAGACATTATAGCGGGGTCCGGCCTGCATAGACATTATAGCGGGGTCCGGCCTGCATAGACATTATAGCGGGGTCCGGCCTGTATAGACATTATAGCGGGGTCCGGCCTGTATAGACATTATAGCGGGGTCCGGCCTGTATAGACATTATAGCGGGGTCCGGCCTGTATAGATATTATAGCGGGGTCCGGCCTGTATAGACATTATAGTGGGGTCCGGCCTGTATAGACATTATAGCGGGGTCCGGCTTGTATAGACATTATAGCGGGGTCCGGCCTGCATAGACATTATAGTGGGGTCCGGCCTGTATAGACATTATAGCTGGGTCCGGCCTGTATAGACATTATAGCGGGGTCCGGCCTGTATAGACATTATAGCGGGGTCCGGCCTGTATAGACATTATAGCGGGGTCCGGCCTGCATAGACATTATAGCGGGGTCCGGCCTGTATAGACATTATAGCGGGGTCCGGCCTGTATAGACATTATAGCGGGGTCCGGCCTGTATAGACATTATAGCGGGGTCCGGCCTGTATAGACATTATAGCGGGGTCCGGCCTGTATAGACACTATATCGGGGTCCGGCCTGTATAGACATTATAGCGGGGTCCGGCCTGTATAGACTTTATAGCGGGGTCCGGCCTGTATAGACATTATAGCGGGGTCCGGCCTGTATAGACACTATAGCGAGGTCCGGCCTGCATAGACATTATAGCGGGGTCCGGCCTGCATAGACATTATAGCGGGGTCCGGCCTATATAAACATTATAGCGGGGTCCGGCCTGTATAGACATTATAGCGGGGTCCGGCCTGTATAGACATTATAGCGGGGTCCGGCCTGCATAGACATTATAGCGGGGTCCGGCCTGTATAGACATTATAGCGGGGTCCGGCGTGTATAGACACTATAGCGGGGTCCGGCCTATATAGACATTATAGCGGGGTCCGGCCTGCATAGACATTATAGCGGGGTCCGGCCTGTATAGACATTATAGCGGGGTCCGGCCTGCATAGACACTATAGCGGGGTCCGGCCTGTACAGACACTATAGCGGGGTCCGGCCTGTATAGACATTATAGTGGGGTCCGGCCTGTATAGACATTATAGCGGGGTCCGGCCTGTATAGACATTATAGTGGGGTCCGGCCTGTATAGACATTATAGCGGGGTCCGGCCTGTATAGACATTATAGCGGGGTCCGGCCTGTATAGACATTATAGCGGGGTCCGGCCTGTATAGACATTATAGCGGGGTCCGGCCTGTATACACATTATATCGGGGTCCGGCCTGTATAGACATTATAGCGGGGTCCGGCCTGTATAGACACTATAGCGGGGTCCGGCCTGTATAGACATTATAGCGGGGTCCGGCTTGTATAGACATTATAGCGGGGTCCGGCCTGTATAGACATTATAGCGGGGTCCGGCTTGTATAGACATTATAGTGGGGTCCGGCTTGTATAGACATTATAGCGGGGTCCGGCCTGTATAGACACTATAGCGGGGTCCGGCCTGTATAGACATTATAGCGGGGTCCGGCCTGTATAGACATTATAGCGGGGTCCGGCCTGTATAGACATTATAGCGGGGTCCGGCCTGTATAGACATTATAGCGGGGTCCGGCCTGTATAGATATTATAGCGGGGTCCGGCCTGTATAGACATTATAGTGGGGTCCGGCCTGTATAGACATTATAGCGGGGTCCGGCTTGTATAGACATTATAGCGGGGTCCGGCCTGTATAGACATTATAGCGGGGTCCGGCCTGTATAGACATTATAGCGGGGTCCGGCCTGTATAGACATTATAGCGGGGTCCGGCTTGTATAGACATTATAGTGGGGTCCGGCCTGTATAGACATTATAGCGGGGTCCGGCCTGTATAGACATTATAGCGGGGTCCGGCCTGTATAGACATTATAGCGGGGTCCGGCCTGTATAGACATTATAGCGGGGTCCGGCCTGTATAGACATTATAGCGGGGTCCGGCCTGTATAGACATTATAGCGGGGTCCGGCTTGTATAGACATTATAGCGGGGTCCGGCCTGTATAGACATTATAGCGGGGTCCGGCCTGTATAGACATTATAGCGGGGTCCGGCCTGTATAGACATTATAGCGGGGTCCGGCCTGTATAGACATTATAGCGGGGTCCGGCCTGTATAGACATTATAGCGGGGTCCGGCCTGTATAGACATTATAGCGGGGTCCGGCCTGTATAGACATTATAGCGGGGTCCGGCCTGTATAGACATTATAGCGGGGTCCGGCCTGTATAGACATTATAGCGGGGTCCGGCCTGTATAGACATTATAGCGGGGTCCGGCCTGTATAGACATTATAGCGGGGTCCGGCCTGTATAGACATTATAGCGGGGTCCGGCCTGTATAGACATTATAGCGGGGTCCGGCCTGTATAGACATTATAGCGGGGTCCGGCCTGTATAGACATTATAGCGGGGTCCGGCCTGCATAGACATTATAGTGGGGTCCGGCCTGTATAGACATTATAGCGGGGTCCGGCCTGTATAGACATTATAGCGGGGTCCGGCCTGTATAGACATTATAGCGGGGTCCGGCCTGTATAGACATTATAGCGGGGTCCGGCCTGTATAGACATTATAGCGGGGTCCGGCCTGTATAGACATTATAGCGGGGTCCGGCCTGTATAGACATTATAGCGGGGTCCGGCCTGTATAGACATTACAGCAGGGTCCGGCCTGTATAGACATTATAGCGGGGTCCGGCCTGCATAGACATTATAGCGGGGTCCGGCCTGTATAGACATTATAGCGGGGTCCGGCCTGTATAGACATTATAGCGGGGTCCGGCTTGTATAGACATTATAGCGGGGTCCGGCCTGTATAGACACTATAGCGGGGTCCGGCTTGTATAGACACTATAGCGGGGTCCGGCTTGTATAGACATTATAGCGGGGTCCGGCTTGTATAGACACTATAGCGGGGTCCGGCCTGTATAGACACTATAGCGGGGTCCGGCCTGTATAGACATTATAGCGGGGTCCGGCCTGTATAGACATTATAGCGGGGTCCGGCCTGTATAGACATTATAGCGGGGTCCGGCCTGTATAGACACTATAGTGGGGTCCGGCCTGTATAGACATTATAGTGCGGTCCGGCCTGTATAGACATTATAGCGGGGTCCGGCCTGTATAGACATTATAGCGGGGTCCGGCCTGTATAGACACTATAGTGGGGTCCGGCCTGTATAGACATTATAGTGGGGTCCGGCCTGTATAGACACTATAGCGGGGTCCGGCCTGCATAGACATTATAGCGGGGTCCGGCCTGTATAGACATTATAGCGGGGTCCGGCCTGTATAGACATTATAGTGGGGTCCGGCCTGTATAGACATTATAGCGGGGTCCGGCCTGTATAGACATTATAGCGGGGTCCGGCCTGCATAGACATTATAGCGGGGTCCGGCCTGTATAGACATTATAGCGGGGTCCGGCTTGTATAGACATTATAGCGGGGTCCGGCTTGTATAGACATTATAGCGGGGTCCGGCCTGTATAGACATTATAGCGGGGTCCGGCCTGTATAGACATTATAGTGGGGTCCGGCCTGTATAGACATTATAGCGGGGTCCGGCCTGTATAGACATTATAGCGGGGTCCGGCCTGCATAGACATTATAGCGGGGTCCGGCCTGTATAGACATTATAGCGGGGTCCGGCCTGTATAGACATTATAGCGGGGTCCGGCCTGTATAGACATTATAGCGGGGTCCGGCCTGTATAGACACTATAGCGGGGTCCGGCCTGTATAGACACTATATCGGGGTCCGGCCTGTATAGACATTATAGCGGGGTCCGGCCTGTATAGACTTTATAGCGGGGTCCGGCCTGTATAGACATTATAGCGGGGTCCGGCCTGTATAGACATTATAGCGAGGTCCGGCCTGCATAGACATTATAGCGGGGTCCGGCCTGCATAGACATTATAGCGGGGTCCGGCCTATATAAACATTATAGCGGGGTCCGGCCTGTATAGACATTATAGCGGGGTCCGGCCTGTATAGACATTATAGCGGGGTCCGGCCTGCATAGACATTATAGCGGGGTCCGGCCTGTATAGACATTATAGCGGGGTCCGGCCTGTATAGACATTATAGCGGGGTCCGGCCTGTATAGACATTATAGCGGGGTCCGGCCTATATAGACATTATAGCGGGGTCCGGCCTGCATAGACATTATAGCGGGGTCCGGCCTGTATAGACATTATAGCGGGGTCCGGCCTGCATAGACACTATAGCGGGGTCCGGCCTGTACAGACACTATAGCGGGGTCCGGCCTGTATAGACATTATAGTGGGGTCCGGCCTGTATAGACATTATAGCGGGGTCCGGCCTGTATACACATTATATCGGGGTCCGGCCTGTATAGACATTATAGCGGGGTCCGGCCTGTATAGACACTATAGCGGGGTCCGGCCTGTATAGACATTATAGCGGGGTCCGGCCTGTATAGACATTATAGCGGGGTCCGGCCTGTATAGACATTATAGCGGGGTCCGGCCTGTATAGACATTATAGCGGGGTCCGGCCTGCATACACATTATAGCGGGGTCCGGCCTGTATAGACATTATAGCGGGGTCCGGCTTGTATAGACATTATAGTGGGGTCCGGCCTGTATAGACATTATAGTGGGGTCCGGCCTGTATAGACATTATAGTGGGGTCCGGCCTGCATAGACATTATAGCGGGGTCCGGCCTGTATAGACATTATAGCGGGGTCCGGCCTGTATAGACACTATAGCGGGGTCCGGCCTGTATAGACATTATAGCGGGGTCCGGCCTGTATAGACACTATAGCGGGGTCCGGCTTGTATAGACATTATAGCGGGGTCCGGCCTGCATAGACATTATAGCGGGGTCCGGCCTGCATAGACATTATAGCGGGGTCCGGCCTGTATAGACATTATAGCGGGGTCCGGCCTGTATAGACATTATAGCGGGGTCCGGCCTGTATAGACATTATAGCGGGGTCCGGCCTGTATAGATATTATAGCGGGGTCCGGCCTGTATAGACATTATAGTGGGGTCCGGCCTGTATAGACATTATAGCGGGGTCCGGCTTGTATAGACATTATAGCGGGGTCCGGCCTGCATAGACATTATAGCGGGGTCCGGCCTGTATAGACACTATATCGGGGTCCGGCCTGTATAGACATTATAGCGGGGTCCGGCCTGTATAGACTTTATAGCGGGGTCCGGCCTGTATAGACATTATAGCGGGGTCCGGCCTGTATAGACACTATAGCGAGGTCCGGCCTGCATAGACATTATAGCGGGGTCCGGCCTGCATAGACATTATAGCGGGGTCCGGCCTATATAAACATTATAGCGGGGTCCGGCCTGTATAGACATTATAGCGGGGTCCGGCCTGTATAGACATTATAGCGGGGTCCGGCCTGCATAGACATTATAGCGGGGTCCGGCCTGTATAGACATTATAGCGGGGTCCGGCGTGTATAGACACTATAGCGGGGTCCGGCCTATATAGACATTATAGCGGGGTCCGGCCTGCATAGACATTATAGCGGGGTCCGGCCTGTATAGACATTATAGCGGGGTCCGGCCTGCATAGACACTATAGCGGGGTCCGGCCTGTACAGACACTATAGCGGGGTCCGGCCTGTATAGACATTATAGTGGGGTCCGGCCTGTATAGACATTATAGCGGGGTCCGGCCTGTATACACATTATATCGGGGTCCGGCCTGTATAGACATTATAGCGGGGTCCGGCCTGTATAGACACTATAGCGGGGTCCGGCCTGTATAGACATTATAGCGGGGTCCGGCTTGTATAGACATTATAGCGGGGTCCGGCCTGTATAGACATTATAGCGGGGTCCGGCTTGTATAGACATTATAGTGGGGTCCGGCTTGTATAGACATTATAGCGGGGTCCGGCCTGTATAGACACTATAGCGGGGTCCGGCCTGTATAGACACTATATCGGGGTCCGGCCTGTATAGACATTATAGCGGGGTCCGGCCTGCATAGACATTATAGCGGGGTCCGGCCTGTATAGACATTATAGCGGGGTCCGGCTTGTATAGACATTATAGCGGGGTCCGGCTTGTATAGACATTATAGTGGGGTCCGGCCTGTATAGACATTATAGTGGGGTCCGGCCTGTATAGACATTATAGTGGGGTCCGGCCTGCATAGACATTATAGCGGGGTCCGGCCTGTATAGACATTATAGCGGGGTCCGGCCTGTATAGACACTATAGCGGGGTCCGGCCTGTATAGACATTATAGCGGGGTCCGGCCTGTATAGACACTATAGCGGGGTCCGGCTTGTATAGACACTATAGCGGGGTCCGGCTTGTATAGACATTATAGCGGGGTCCGGCCTGCATAGACATTATAGCGGGGTCCGGCCTGCATAGACATTATAGCGGGGTCCGGCCTGTATAGACATTATAGCGGGGTCCGGCCTGTATAGACATTATAGCGGGGTCCGGCCTGTATAGACATTATAGCGGGGTCCGGCCTGTATAGATATTATAGCGGGGTCCGGCCTGTATAGACATTATAGCGGGGTCCGGCCTGCATAGACACTATAGCGGGGTCCGGCCTGTACAGACACTATAGCGGGGTCCGGCCTGTATAGACATTATAGTGGGGTCCGGCCTGTATAGACATTATAGCGGGGTCCGGCCTGTATACACATTATATCGGGGTCCGGCCTGTATAGACATTATAGCGGGGTCCGGCCTGTATAGACTTTATAGCGGGGTCCGGCCTGTATAGACATTATAGCGGGGTCCGGCCTGTATAGACATTATAGCGAGGTCCGGCCTGCATAGACATTATAGCGGGGTCCGGCCTGCATAGACATTATAGCGGGGTCCGGCCTATATAAACATTATAGCGGGGTCCGGCCTGTATAGACATTATAGCGGGGTCCGGCCTGTATAGACATTATAGCGGGGTCCGGCCTGCATAGACATTATAGCGGGGTCCGGCCTGTATAGACATTATAGCGGGGTCCGGCGTGTATAGACACTATAGCGGGGTCCGGCCTATATAGACATTATAGCGGGGTCCGGCCTGCATAGACATTATAGCGGGGTCCGGCCTGTATAGACATTATAGCGGGGTCCGGCCTGCATAGACACTATAGCGGGGTCCGGCCTGTACAGACACTATAGCGGGGTCCGGCCTGTATAGACATTATAGTGGGGTCCGGCCTGTATAGACATTATAGCGGGGTCCGGCCTGTATACACATTATATCGGGGTCCGGCCTGTATAGACATTATAGCGGGGTCCGGCCTGTATAGACACTATAGCGGGGTCCGGCCTGTATAGACATTATAGCGGGGTCCGGCCTGTATAGACATTATAGCGGGGTCCGGCCTGTATAGACATTATAGCGGGGTCCGGCCTGTATAGACATTATAGCGGGGTCCGGCCTGCATAGACATTATAGCGGGGTCCGGCCTGTATAGACATTATAGCGGGGTCCGGCTTGTATAGACATTATAGCGGGGTCCGGCTTGTATAGACATTATAGTGGGGTCTTGCCTGTATAGACATTATAGTGGGGTCCGGCCTGTATAGACATTATAGTGGGGTCCGGCCTGCATAGACATTATAGCGGGGTCCGGCCTGTATAGACATTATAGCGGGGTCCGGCCTGTATAGACACTATAGCGGGGTCCGGCCTGTATAGACATTATAGCGGGGTCCGGCCTGTATAGACACTATAGCGGGGTCCGGCTTGTATAGACATTATAGCGGGGTCCGGCCTGCATAGACATTATAGCGGGGTCCGGCCTGCATAGACATTATAGCGGGGTCCGGCCTGTATAGACATTATAGCGGGGTCCGGCCTGTATAGACATTATAGCGGGGTCCGGCCTGTATAGACATTATAGCGGGGTCCGGCCTGTATAGATATTATAGCGGGGTCCGGCCTGTATAGACATTATAGTGGGGTCCGGCCTGTATAGACATTATAGCGGGGTCCGGCTTGTATAGACATTATAGCGGGGTCCGGCCTGCATAGACATTATAGCGGGGTCCGGCCTGTATAGACACTATATCGGGGTCCGGCCTGTATAGACATTATAGCGGGGTCCGGCCTGTATAGACTTTATAGCGGGGTCCGGCCTGTATAGACATTATAGCGGGGTCCGGCCTGTATAGACACTATAGCGAGGTCCGGCCTGCATAGACATTATAGCGGGGTCCGGCCTGCATAGACATTATAGCGGGGTCCGGCCTATATAAACATTATAGCGGGGTCCGGCCTGTATAGACATTATAGCGGGGTCCGGCCTGTATAGACATTATAGCGGGGTCCGGCCTGCATAGACATTATAGCGGGGTCCGGCCTGTATAGACATTATAGCGGGGTCCGGCGTGTATAGACACTATAGCGGGGTCCGGCCTATATAGACATTATAGCGGGGTCCGGCCTGCATAGACATTATAGCGGGGTCCGGCCTGTATAGACATTATAGCGGGGTCCGGCCTGCATAGACACTATAGCGGGGTCCGGCCTGTACAGACACTATAGCGGGGTCCGGCCTGTATAGACATTATAGTGGGGTCCGGCCTGTATAGACATTATAGCGGGGTCCGGCCTGTATACACATTATATCGGGGTCCGGCCTGTATAGACATTATAGCGGGGTCCGGCCTGTATAGACACTATAGCGGGGTCCGGCCTGTATAGACATTATAGCGGGGTCCGGCTTGTATAGACATTATAGCGGGGTCCGGCCTGTATAGACATTATAGCGGGGTCCGGCTTGTATAGACATTATAGTGGGGTCCGGCTTGTATAGACATTATAGCGGGGTCCGGCCTGTATAGACACTATAGCGGGGTCCGGCCTGTATAGACACTATATCGGGGTCCGGCCTGTATAGACATTATAGCGGGGTCCGGCCTGCATAGACATTATAGCGGGGTCCTGCCTGTATAGACATTATAGCGGGGTCCGGCTTGTATAGACATTATAGCGGGGTCCGGCTTGTATAGACATTATAGTGGGGTCCGGCCTGTATAGACATTATAGTGGGGTCCGGCCTGTATAGACATTATAGTGGGGTCCGGCCTGCATAGACATTATAGCGGGGTCCGGCCTGTATAGACATTATAGCGGGGTCCGGCCTGTATAGACACTATAGCGGGGTCCGGCCTGTATAGACATTATAGCGGGGTCCGGCCTGTATAGACACTATAGCGGGGTCCGGCTTGTATAGACACTATAGCGGGGTCCGGCTTGTATAGACATTATAGCGGGGTCCGGCCTGCATAGACATTATAGCGGGGTCCGGCCTGCATAGACATTATAGCGGGGTCCGGCCTGTATAGACATTATAGCGGGGTCCGGCCTGTATAGACATTATAGCGGGGTCCGGCCTGTATAGACATTATAGCGGGGTCCGGCCTGTATAGATATTATAGCGGGGTCCGGCCTGTATAGACATTATAGCGGGGTCCGGCCTGCATAGACACTATAGCGGGGTCCGGCCTGTACAGACACTATAGCGGGGGTCCGGCCTGTATAGACATTATAGTGGGGTCCGGCCTGTATAGACATTATAGCGGGGTCCGGCCTGTATACACATTATATCGGGGTCCGGCCTGTATAGACATTATAGCGGGGTCCGGCCTGTATAGACACTATAGCGGGGTCCGGGCCTGTATAGACATTATAGCGGGGTCCGGCTTGTATAGACATTATAGCGGGGGTCCGGCCTGTATAGACATTATAGCGGGGTCCGGCCTGTATAGACATTATAGCGGGGGTCCGGCCTGCATAGACATTATAGCGGGGTCCGGCCTGTATAGACATTATAGCGGGGTCCGGCTTGTATAGACATTATAGCGGGGTCCGGCTTGTATAGACATTATAGTGGGGTCCGGCCTGTATAGACATTATAGTGGGGTCCGGCCTGTATAGACATTATAGTGGGGTCCGGCCTGCATAGACATTATAGCGGGGTCCGGCCTGTATAGACATTATAGCGGGGTCCGGCCTGTATAGACACTATAGCGGGGGTCCGGCCTGTATAGGACATTATAGCGGGGGTCCGCCTGTATAGACACTATAGCGGGGTCCGGCTTGTATAGACATTATAGCGGGGGTCCCGGCCTGCATAGACATTATAGCGGGGTCCGGCCTGCATAGACATTATAGCGGGGTCCGGCCTGTATAGACATTATAGCGGGGGTCCGGCCTGTATAGACATTATAGCGGGGATCCGGCCTGTATAGACATTATAGCGGGGTCCGGCCTGTATAGATATTATAGCGGGGTCCGGCCTGTATAGACATTATAGTGGGGTCCGGCCTGTATAGACATTATAGCGGGGTCCGGCTTGTATAGACATTATAGCGGGGGTCCGGCCTGCATAGACATTATAGTGGGGTCCGGCCTGTATAGACATTATAGCTGGGTCCGGCCTGTATAGACATTATAGCGGGGTCCGGCCTGTATAGACATTATAGCGGGGTCCGGCCTGTATAGACATTATAGCGGGGTCCGGGCCTGCATAGACATTATAGCGGGGGTCCAGGCCTGTATAGACATTATAGCGGGGTCCGGCCTGTATAGACATTATAGCGGGGTCCGGCCCTGTATAGACATTATAGCGGGGGTCCGGCCTGTATAGACATTATAGCGGGGTCCGGCCTGTATAGACACTATATCGGGGTCCGGCCTGTATAGACATTATAGCGGGGTCCGGCCTGTATAGACTTTATAGCGGGGTCCGGCCTGTATAGACATTATAGCGGGGTCCGGCCTGTATAGACACTATAGCGAGGTCCGGCCTGCATAGACATTATAGCGGGGTCCGGCCTGCATAGACATTATAGCGGGGGTCCGGCCTATATAAACATTATAGCGGGGTCCGGCCTGTATAGACATTATAGCGGGGTCCGGCCTGTATAGACATTATAGCGGGGTCCGGCCTGCATAGACATTATAGCGGGGTCCGGCCTGTATAGACATTATAGCGGGGTCCGGCGTGTATAAGACACTATAGCGGGGGTCCGGCCCTATATAGACATTATAGCGGGGTCCGGCCTGCATAGACATTATAGCGGGGGTCCGGCCTGTATAGACATTATAGCGGGGGGTCCGGGGTCCTGCAGTACAGACACTATAGCGGGGTGGTCCGGCCTGTATAGACACTATAGTGGGGTCCGGCCTGTATAGACATTATAGCGGGGGTCCGGCCTGTATAGACATTATAGCTGGGGTCCGGCCTGTATAGACATTATAGCGGGGTCCGGCCTGTATAGACATTATAGCGGGGTCC
>NW_026609601.1:17500-28324 GCF_029499605.1 Hyla sarda | reverse complement strand
GGGGAGATCAGTAATGTGATGGATATATATATTATGTGGGGGGGATCAGTAATGTGATGGATATATATATATGGGGGGGATCAGTAATGTGATGGATATATATATTGGGGGGATCAGTAATGTGATGGATATATATATATGGGGGGGATCAGTAATGTGATGGATATATATATATGGGGGGGATCAGTAATGTGATGGATATATATATATGGGGGGGATCAGTAATGTGATGGATATATATATGGGGGGATCAGTAATGTGATGGATATATATATATATATGGGGCGGATCAGTAATGTGATGGATATATATGGGGCGGATCAGTAATGTGATGGATATATATATGGGGGGGATCAGTAATGTGATGGATATATATATATATGGGGGGATCAGTAATGTGATGGATATATATATATGGGGGGATCAGTAATGTGATGGATATATATATATGGGGGGGATCAGTAATGTGATGGATATATATATATGGGGGGGGATCAGTAATGTGATGGGTATATATATATGGGGGATCAGTAATGTGATGGATATATATATGGGGGATCAGTAATGTGATGGATATATGGGGGGATCAGTAATGTGATGGATATATATATATATATATATATATATATGGGGGGGATCAGTAATGTGATGGATATATATATGGGGGGGATCAGTAATGTGATGGATATATATATATGGGGGGGATCAGTAATGTGATGGATATATATATGGGGGGATCAGTAATGTGATGGATATATATGGGGGGATCAGTAATGTGATGGATATATATATATGGGGGGGATCAGTAATGTGATGGATATATATATGGGGGGGATCAGTAATGTGATGGAATATATATATGGGGGGATCAGTAATGTGATGGATATATATATATGGGGGGGATCAGTAATGTGATGGATATATATATGGGGGGGATCAGTAATGTGATGGATATATATATGGGGGGGATCAGTAATGTGATGGATATATATATGGGGGGATCAGTAATGTGATGGATATATATATATGGGGGGATCAGTAATGTGATGGGATATATATATGGGGGGGATCAGTAATGTGATGGGTATATATATATGGGGGGGATCAGTAATGTGATGGATATATATATGGGGGGGATCAGTAATGTGATGGGTATATATATATATGGGGGGATCAGTAATGTGATGGATATATATATGTGGGGGATCAGTAATGTGATGGATATATATATATGGGGGGGATCAGTAATGTGATGGATATATATATGGGGGGATCAGTAATGTGATGGATATATATATATGGGGGGGATCAGTAATGTGATGGATATATATGGGGGGATCAGTAATGTGATGGATATATATGGGGGGATCAGTAATGTGATGGGTATATATATATATATATATATATATATATATGGGGGGGATCAGTAATGTGATGGATATATATATGGGGGGGATCAGTAATGGGATGGATATATATATGGGGGGGATCAGTAATGTGATGGATATATATATATATGGGGGGATCAGTAATGTGATGGGATATATATATATGGGGGGGATCAGTAATGTGATGGATATATATATGGGGGGGATCAGTAATGTGATGGGTATATATATATATATATATATATATATATATATATATGGGGGGGATCAGTAATGTGATGGATATATATATGGGGGGATCAGTAATGTGATGGATATATATATGGGGGGGGATCAGTAATGTGATGGATATATATATATGGGGGATCAGTAATGTGATGGGTATATATATATATATGGGGGGGATCAGTAATGTGATGGATATATATATATGGGGGGGATCAGTAATGTGATGGGTATATATATATATATATATATATATATATATATATATATATGGGGGGGATCAGTAATGTGATGGATATATATATGGGGGGATCAGTAATGTGATGGATATATATATGGGGGGGATCAGTAATGTGATGGATATATATATATATGGGGAGGATCAGTAATGTGATGGATATATATGGGGGGGATCAGTAATGTGATGGATATATATATATGGGGGGATCAGTAATGTGATGGATATATATATGGGGGGGGATCAGTAATGTGATGTATATATATATATATGGGGGGGATCAGTAATGTGATGGATATATATATGGGGGGGATCAGTAATGTGATGGATATATATATGGGGGGAGATCAGTAATGTGATGGATATATATATATGGGGAGGGGATCAGTAATGTGATGGATATATATATGGGGGGATCAGTAATGTGATGGATATATATATGGGGGGGGATCAGTAATGTGATGGATATATATATGGGGGGGATCAGTAATGTGATGGATATATATATATGGGGGAATCAGTAATGTGATGGATATATATATATATGGGGGGATCAGTAATGTGATGGATATATATATATGGGGGGGATCAGTAATGTGATGGATATATATATATATGGGGGGATCAGTAATGTGATGGATATATATATATGGGGAGGGGATCAGTAATGTGATGGATATATATATGGGGGGATCAGTAATGTGATGGATATATATATATAGGGGGATCAGTAATGTGAATGGATATATATATATGGGGGGGATCAGTAATGTGATGGATATATATATGGGGGGGATCAGTAATGTGATGTATATATATATATGGGGGGATCAGTAATGTGATGGGTATATATGGGGGGGATCAGTAATGTGATGGGTATATATATATATGTATATATATATATATATATATATATATATATGGGGGGATCAGTAATGTGATGGGTATATATATATATATGGGGAGGATCAGTAATGTAATGGATATATATATATGGGGGGGGATCAGTAATGTGATGGGTATATATATATGGGGGGATCAGTAATGTGATGGGTATATATATATATATGGGGGAATCAGTAATGTGATGGATATATATATATGGGGGGGATCAGTAATGTGATGGATATATATATGGGGGGATCAGTAATGTGATGGATATAATATATGGGGGGATCAGTAATGTGATGGATATATATATATGGGGGGATCAGTAATGTGATGGATATATATATATATGGGGGGGGATCAGTAATGTGATGGGTATATATATATATGGGGGGGATCAGTAATGTGATGGGTATATATATTTGGGGGGATCAGTAATGTGATGGATATATATATGGGGGGGATCAGTAATGTGATGGATATATATATGGGGGGAGATCAGTAATGTGATGGATATATATATGGGGGGGATCAGTAATCTGATGGATATATATATATGGGGGGGATCAGTAATGTGATGGATATATATATGGGGGGGATCAGTAATGTGATGGATATATATATATATATATATATATGGGGGGGATCAGTAATGTGATGGATATATATATGGGGGATCAGTAATGTGATGGATATATATATGGGGCGGATCAGTAATGTGATGGATATATATATGGGGGTGATCAGTAATGTGATGGGTATATATATATGGGGGGGATCAGTAATGTGATGGGTATATATATGGGGGGGATCAGTAATGTGATGGGTATATATATTTGGGGGGATCAGTAATGTGATGGATATATATATGGGGGGGATCAGTAATGTGATGGATATATATATATGGGGGGATCAGTAATGTGATGGATATATATATGGGGGGGGATCAGTAATGTGATGGATATATATATATGGGGGATCAGTAATGTGATGGATATATATATGGGGGGGATCAGTAATGTGATGGATATATATATGTGGGGGATCAGTAATGTGATGGATATATATATATATATATATATATGTGGGGGATCAGTAATGTGATGGATATATATATATATAGGGGGGATCAGTAATGTGATGGATATATATGGGGGGATCAGTAATGTGATGGATATATATATGGGGGGATCAGTAATGTGATGGATATATATATGGGGGGGGATCGGTAATGTGATGGATATATATATGGGGGGGATCAGTAATGTGATGGATATATATATGGGGAATCAGTAATGTGATGGATATATATATATGGGGGGGATCAGTAATGTGATGGATATATATATATGGGGGGGATCAGTAATGTGATGGATATATATATATATGGGGGGATCAGTAATGTGATGGATATATATATATGGGGGGATCAGTAATGTGATGGATATATATATATGGGGGGATCAGTAATGTGATGGATATATATATATATGGGGGGATCAGTAATGTGATGGATATATATATATATGGGGGGGATCAGTAATGTGATGGATATATATATATGGGGCGGATCAGTAATGTGATGGATATATATATATATGGGGGGGATCAGTAATGTGATGGATATATATATATATGGGGGGATCAGTAATGTGATGGATATATATATATGGGGGGGATCAGTAATGTGATGGATATATATATATATGTGGGGGATCAGTAATGTGATGGATATATATATATATGGGGGGATCAGTAATGTGATGGATATATATATGGGGGGGATCAGTAATGTGATGGATATATATGGGGGCGATCAGTAATGTGATGGATATATATATATATGGGGTGGATCAGTAATGTGATGGGTATATATATATATATATGGGGGGGATCAGTAATGTGATGGATATATATATATGGGGGGGGATCAGTAATGTGATGGATATATATATGGGGGGATCAGTAATGTGATGGATATATATATATGGGGGGGATCAGTAATGTGATGGATATATATATGGGGGGATCAGTAATTTGATGGATATATATATATATGGGGGGGGATCAGTAATGTGATGGATATATATATATGGGGGAGATCAGTAATGTGATGGATATATATATGGGGGGATCAGTAATGTGATGGATATATATGGGGGGATCAGTAATGTGATGGATATATATATATGGGGGAGGGGATCAGTAATGTGATGGGTATATATGGGGGGGGATCAGTAATGTGATGGGTATATATGGGGGGGGATCAGTAATGTGATGGGTATATATGGGGGGGGATCAGTAATGTGATGGATATATATATATGGGGGGGATCAGTAATGTGATGTATATATATATATGGGGGGATCAGTAATGTGATGGATATATATGGGGGGGATCAGTAATGTGATGGATATATATATGGGGGGATCAGTAATGTGATGTATATATATATGGGGGGGGATCAGTAATGTGATGGATATATATATGGGGGGGATCAGTAATGTGATGGATATATATATATATATGGGGGGATCAGTAATGTGATGGATATATATATATATGGGGGGGGATCAGTAATGTGATGGATATATATATGGGGGGGATCAGTAATGTGATGTATATATATATGGGGGGATCAGTAATGTGATGGATATATATATGGGGGGATCAGTAATGTAATGTGATGTGTATATATATATATATGGGGGGGATCAGTAATGTGATGGATATATATATGGGGGAGGATCAGTAATGTGATGGATATATATATATATGGGGGGGGATCAGTAATGTGATGGATATATATGGGGGGATCAGTAATGTGATGGATATATATATATGGGGGGATCAGTAATGTGATGGGTATATATATATATGGGGGGGATCAGTAATGTGATGGATATATATATATGGGGGGGATCGGTAATGTGATGGATATATATATATATGGGGGGGATCAGTAATGTGATGGATATATATATGGGGGGGGATCAGTAATGTGATGGATATATATATATGGGGGGGATCAGTAATGTGATGGACATATATATATATATGGGGGGGATCAGTAATGTGATGGATATATATATATATATATATATGGGGGGGATCAGTAATGTGATGGATATATATATGGGGGGATCAGTAATGTGATGGATATATATATATATGGGGGGGATCAGTAATGTGATGGATATATATATGGGGGGGATCAGTAATGTGATGGATATATATATTTGGGGGGATCAGTAATGTGATGGATATATATATATGGGGGGGATCAGTAATGTGATGGATATATATGGGGGGATCAGTAATGTGATGGATATATATATATGGGGGGGATCAGTAATGTGATGGATATATATATATGGGGGGATCAGTAATGTGATGGATATATATATATATATGGGGGGATCAGTAATGTGATGGATATATATATGGGGGGATCAGTAATGTGATGGATATATATATGGGGGGGATCAGTAATGTGATGGATATATATATATATATGGGGGGATCAGTAATGTGATGGGTATATATATATGGGGGGGGGATCAGTAATGTGATGGATATATATATGGGGGGGATCAGTAATGTGATGGATGTATATATGGGGGGATCAGTAATGTGATGTATATATATATGGGGGGGATCAGTAATGTGATGGATATATATATGGGGGGATCAGTAATGTGATGTGTATATATATATATATATATGGGGGGGGATCAGTAATGTGATGGATATATATATGGGGGGGGATCAGTAATGTGATGGATATATATATGGGGGGATCAGTAATGTGATGGATATATATATATATGAGGGGATCAGTAATGTGATGGGATATATATATATGGGGGGGATCAGTAATGTGATGGATATATATATATATGAGGGGATCAGTAATGTGATGGGTATATATATATGGGGGGGGATCAGTAATGTGATGGGTATATATGGGGGGGATCAGTAATGTGATGGATATATATATGGGGGGATCAGTAATGTGATGGATATATATATGGGGGGGATCAGTAATGTGATGGATATATATATATATATATGGGGGGGATCAGTAATGTGATGGATATATATATATATGGGGGGGATCAGTAATGTGATGGATATATATATATATATGGGGGGGGATCAGTAATGTGATGGATATATATGGGGGGGATCAGTAATGTGATGGATATATATGGGGGGGATCAGTAATGTGATGGATATATATATATGGGGGGATCAGTAATGTGATGGATATATATATGGGGGGGATCAGTAATGTGATGGATATATATATGGGGGGGGATCAGTAATGTGATGGATATATATATATATATATATATATATGGGGATCAGTAATGTGATGGATATATATATGGGGGTGATCAGTAATTTGATGGATATATATATATGGGGGGGGATCAGTAATGTGATGGATATATATATATGGGGGGGGATCAGTAATGTGATGGATATATATATGGGGGGGGGGATCAGTAATGTGATGGATATATATATATATGGGGGGGGGATCAGTAATGTGATGGATATATATATATGGGGGGGATCAGTAATGTGATGGATATATATATATATATATATGGGGGGGGGATCAGTAATGTGATGGATATATATATGGGGGGGGATCAGTAATGTGATGGATATATATATATGGGGGGATCAGTAATGTGATGGATATATATATATATATGGGGGGGATCAGTAAAGTGATGGATATATATATATGGGGGGATAAGTAATGTATGGATATATATATATGGGGGGATCAGTAATGTGATGGATATATATGGGGGGGATCAGTAATGTGATGGATATATATGGGGGGGATCAGTAAATCAGTAATGTGATGGATATATATGGGGGGGATCAGTAATGTGATGGATATATATATGGGGGGGATCAGTAATGTGATGGATATATATATGGGGAGATCAGTAATGTGATGGATATATATATGGGATAGATCAGTAATGTGATGGATATATATATAAGGGGGGATCAGTAATGTGATGGATATATATATATGGGGGGGATCAGTAATGTGATGGATATATATATATATATGGGGGTGATCAGTAATGTGATGGATATATATATATGGGGGGGATCAGTAATGTGATGGATATATATATATGGGGGGATCAGTAATGTGATGGATATATATATGGGGGGGGATCAGTAATGTGATGAATTTATATATATGGGGGGGATCAGTAATGTGATGGATATATATATATGGGGGGATCAGTAAGGTGATGGATATATATATGGGGGGATCAGTAATGTGATGGATATATATATGGGGGGGATCAGTAATGTGATGGGTATATATATATGGGGGGGATCAGTAATGTGATGGATATATATATATATGGGGGGGATCAGTAATGTGATGGATATATATATGGGGGGATCAGTAATGTGATGGATATATATATATTGGGGGGGGATCAGTAATGTGATGGATATATATATGGGGGGGGATCAGTAATGTGATGGATATATATATATGGGGGGGATCAGTAATGTGATGGATATATATATGGGGGGGATCAGTAATGTGATGGATATATATATATATGGGGGGGATCAGTAATGTGATGGATATATATATATGGGGGGATCAGTAATGTGATGGATATATATATGGGGGGGATCAGTAATGTGATGGATATATATATGGGGGGATCAGTAATGTGATGGATATATATGGGGGGGATCAGTAATGTGATGGAATATATATATATATGGGGGGATCAGTAATGTGATGGATATATATATGGGGGGGGATCAGTAATGTGATGGATATATATATGGGGGGGATCAGTAATGTGATGGATATATATGGGGGGGATCAGTAATGTGATGGATATATATATATATGGGGGGGATCAGTAATGTGATGGATATATATGGGGGGGATCAGTAATGTGATGGATATATATATGGGGGGGATCAGTAATGTGATGGATATATATATGGGGGGGATCAGTAATGTGATGGATATATATGGGGGGGGATCAGTAATGTGATGGATATATATATATGGGGGGGATCAGTAATGTGATGGATATATATATATGGGGGGATCAGTAATGTGATGGATATATATATATATGGGGGGGATCAGTAATGTGATGGATATATATATATATAGGGGGATCAGTAATGTGATGGATATATATATGGGGGGATCAGTAATGTGATGGATATATATATATGGGGGGATCAGTAATGTGATGGATATATATATATGGGGGGATCAGTAATGTGATGGATATATATATTATGGGGGGATCAGTAATGTGATGGATATATATATATGGGGGGATCAGTAATGTGATGGATATATATATATGGGGGGGATCAGTAATGTGATGGATATATATATATATGGGGGATCAGTAATGTGATGGTATATATATATGGGGGGGATCAGTAATGTGATGGGTATATATTGGGGGGGATCAGTAATGTGATGGTATATATATATGGGGGGATCAGTAATGTGATAGATATAATTATATATATTATATATGGGGGGATCAGTAATGTGATGGATATATATATGGGGGGGATCAGTAATGTGATGGATATATATATATGGGGGGATCAGTAATGTGATGGATATATATATATGGGGGGATCAGTAATGTGATGGATATATATATATATGGGGGGATCAGTAATGTGATGGATATATATATATATATAGGGGGGATCAGTAATGTGATGGATATATATATATGGGGGGGATCAGTAATGTGATGGATATATATATATATGAGGGGGATCAGTAATGTGATGGGTATATATATATGGGGGGGATCAGTAATGTGATGGGTATATATGGGGGGGATCAGTAATGTGATGGGTATATATATATGAGGGGATCAGTAATGTGATGGATATATATATATGAGGGGATCAGTAATGTGATGGATATATATATATATAGATATATATATGGGGGGGATCAGTAATGTGATGGGTATATATGGGGGGATCAGTAATGTGATGGATATATATGGGGGGGATCAGTAATGTGATAGATATAAATATATATATATTTATATATGGGGGGGATCAGTAATGTGATGGATATATATATGGGGGGGATCAGTAATGTGATGGATATATATATATGGGGGGATCAGTAATGTGATGGATATATATATATGGGGGGATCAGTAATGTGATGGATATATATATATATGGGGGGATCAGTAATGTGATGGATATATATATATGGGGGGATCAGTAATGTGATGGATATATATATATGGGGGGGATCAGTAATGTGATGGATATATATATTTGGGGGGATCAGTAATGTGATGGATATATATATATGGGGGGGGATCAGTAATGTGATGATTTATATATATGGGGGGGATCAGTAATGTGATGGATATATATATATATGGGGGGATCAGTAATGTGATGGATATATATATGGGGGGATCAGTAATGTGATGGATATATATATGGGGGGGGATCAGTAATGTGATGGATATATATATGGGGGGGATCAGTAATGTGATGGATATATATATATATGGGGGGGATCAGTAATGTGATGGATATATATATGGGGGGATCAGTAATGTGATGGATATATATATATGGGGGGGATCAGTAATGTGATGGATATATATATATGGGGGGATCAGTAATGTGATGGATATATATATATGGGGGGGATCAGTAATGTGATGGATATATATATATATGGGGGGGATCAGTAATGTGATGGATATATATATATGGGGGGGATCAGTAATGTGATGGATATATATATATATATGGGGGGATCAGTAATGTGATGGATATATATGGGGGGGATCAGTAATGTGATGGATATATATATATGGGGGGGATCAGTAATGTGATGGACATTATATATGGGGGGGATCAGTAATGTGATGGATATATATATGGGGGGGATCAGTAATGTGATGGATATATATATATGGGGGGGATCAGTAATGTGATGGATATATATGGGGGGGATAAGTAATGTGATGGATATATATATGGGGGGGATCA